>NC_092769.1:67079957-67139957 GCF_047496795.1 Chiloscyllium punctatum
GGGGGTGGAAGGTGGGCGTGGGTCCAGACCGAACTAGAACATTCCAACGTTGGCGTTCCTGAAGGATACTCTGAGCTGTCAGCAAGCAGGCACACAGAAGGTTATTGCTGTGCGCGAGTTATGAGCAAGGGTGGTGCAGGAACCCCCCTCAGTACAATCTCTACTGCTCCCAGTGCGATTGGATTAAGATGGGGGCAAAAGGTGACTGAAGTTCTCAAGGTCTGAGACGATTGAAA
This sequence comes from Chiloscyllium punctatum, assembly GCF_047496795.1. Classification (NCBI taxonomy): domain Eukaryota; kingdom Metazoa; phylum Chordata; class Chondrichthyes; order Orectolobiformes; family Hemiscylliidae; genus Chiloscyllium; species Chiloscyllium punctatum. The sequence goes on from NC_092769.1 coordinate 67,080,194, forward strand.
ACATGCCCTTGACAAAGTATAATACAAAGAGAGGAAACTGCATTTGTATGTCGCCTATCATGTGCTTGGGCTGTAATACAGTCATGGTGGTTTACAGCACTGAAGCGTATCCCTTCGGCCCAATAGCTCAGCATAGGCTCCAAAAGAAGCCAAACAGGGTCATGATTTACTTGGAACACAGGAACCAACTCAGTTAATCATTGCTCAGCAATATCCAACAAAGGCATGTGCTTCAAATCACAGAATCATAGATTCCCTACAGTGTGGAAACAGGCCCTTCAGCTGAACAAGTCCACACCGACCCTCTGAGGATCCATTCCCCAACCTTATTACTCTACATCTCAGTTGGATATGAGGATACGAGGTATAGTTAGTAAGTTTGCAGATGACACCAGGTGTAGTGGACAGCGAAGAAGGTTACCTCAGAGTATGTCGGGATCTTGATCAGACGGGCCAATGGGCTGAGGAGTGGCAGATGGAGTTTAATCTAGATAAATGTGAGGTGCTGCATTTTGGGAAGGCAAACCAGGGCAGGACTTATACACTTAATGGGAAGGTCCGAGGGAGTGTTGCTGAACAAAGAGACCTTGGAGTGCAGGTTCATAGCTCCTTGAAAGTAGAGTCGCAGGTAGATAGGATAGTGAAGGCGGCGTTGGGTATGTTTTCCTTTATTGGTCAGAGTATTGAGTACAGGAGTTGGGAGGTCATGTTGCGGCTGTACAGGACATTGGTTAGGCCACTGTTGGAATATTGTGTGCAGTTCTGGTCTCCTTCCTATCGGAAGGATGTTGTGAAACTTGAAAGAGTTCAGGAAAGATTTACAAGGATGTTGCCAGGGTTGGAGGATTTGAGCTACAGGGAGAGGCTGAACAGGCTGGGGCTGTTTTCCCTGGAACGTCGGAGGCTGAGGGGTGACCTTATAGAGGTTTACAAAATTATGAGGGACATGGATAGGGTGAATAGACAAAGTCTTTTCCCTGGGGTGGGGGAGTCCAGAGCTGGAGGGGCATAGGTTTAGGGTGAGAGGGGAAAGATATAAAAGAGATCTAAGGGGCACCTTTTTCACACAGAGGGTGGTACGTGTATGGAATGAGCTGCCAGAGGAAGTGGTGGAGGCTGATACAATTGCACCATTTAAGAGGCATCTGGATGGGGATATGACTCTAAAGCACCTAACCTTCGCATCCATGAACACATTGTCAATTTAGCATGGCCAATCCACCCTAACCTGCATATCCTTGGGCACTATGGGACAATTTAGCACGGCCAATCCACCCTAACCTGCACATCCCTGGGCACTATGGGACAATTTAGCACGGCCAATCCACCCTAACCTGCACATCCCTGGGCACTATGGGACAATTTAGCACGGCCAATCCACCCTAACCTGCACATCCCTGGGCACTATGGGACAATTTAGCACGGCCAATCCACCCTAACCTGCACATCCTTGGGCACTATGGGACAATTTAGCACGGCCAATCCACCCTAACCTGCATATCCTTGGGCACTATGGGACAATTTAGCACGGCCAATCCACCCTAACCTGCACATCCCTGGGCACTATGGGACAATTTAGCACGGCCAATCCTCCCTAACCTGCACATCCCTGGGCACTATGGGACAATTTAGCACGGCCAATCCACCCTAACCTGCACATCCCTGGGCACTATGGGACAATTTAGCATGGCCAATCCACCCTAACCTGCACATCCCTGGGCACTATGGGACAATTTAGCATGGCCAATCCACCCTAACCTGTACATCTTTGGACTGTAGGAGGAAACTCTACTCAGACACGGGGAGAACGTGCAAACTCCAAACCGACAGTCGCCCGAGGCTGGAATTGAACCCAGGTCCCTGGGGCCGTGAGGCATCAGTACTAACCACTGAACCAGCATTGATGCTGGTGAAACAATTTGGCTAGACCAGAAAGGGGACTTTGTCTCACCCACTGGCGCCATAGCCACATTTAACACATGGTCTTAGAAATCCACCCGTGAGGGCAGAGAGGGATTCAAACTAACGCCTCATCCTGAAAGAACCACATTTGACAGTGCGGCACTCCCTCAGTACTGACCCTTCGACAGTGCGGCACTCCCTCAGTACTGACCCTCTGACAGTGCAGCACTCCCTCAGTACTGACCCTCCGACAGTGCGGCACTCCCTCAGTACTGACCCTCTGACAGTGCGGCACTCCCTCAGTACTGACCCTCCGACAGTGCGGCACTCCCTCAGTACTGACCCTCCGACAGTGCGGCACTCCCTCAGCACTGACCCTCCGACAGTGCGGCACTCCCTCAGTACTGACCCTCCGACAATGTGGCACTACCTCAGTACTGACCCTCCGACAGTGCGGCACTCCCTCAGTACTGACCCTCCGACAGTGCGGCACTCCCTCAGTACTGACCCTCCGACCGTGCGGCACTCCCTCAGTACTGACCCTCCGACAGTGCTGCCCTCCCTCAGCACTGACCCTTCGACAGTGCGGCACTCCCTCAGTACTGACCCTCCGACAGTGCAGCACTCCCTCAGTACTGAGCCTCTGACAGTGCGGCACTCCCTTAGTACTGACCCTCCGACAGTGCGACGCTCCCTCAGTACTGACCCTCCGACAGTGCGGCACTCCCTCAGTACTGACCCTCCGACAGTGCGGCACTCCCTCAGTACTGACCCTCCGACAGTGCAGCGCTCCCTCAGCACTGAACCTCCGACAGTGCGGCACTCCCTCAGTACTGACCCTCTGACAGTGCGGCAATCCCTCAGCACTGAGCCTTTGACAGTCCAGCACTCCCTCAGTACTGACCCTCCGACAGTGCGGCACACCCTCAGTACTGACCCTCCGACAGTGCGGCAATCCCTCAGCACTGAGCCTTTGACAGTGCAGCACTCCCTCAGTACTGACCCTCTGACAGTGCGGCACTCCCTCAGTACTGACCCTCCGACAGTGCGGCACTCCCTCAGTACTGACCCTCCAACAGTGCGGCGCTCCCTCAGTACTGACCCTCCAACAGTGCGGCACTCCCTCAGTACTGACCCTCCGACAGTGCTGCACTCCCTCAGTACTGACCCTCCGACAGTGCGGCACTCCCTCAGTACTGACCCTCCGACAGTGCGGCACTCCCTCAGTACTGACCCTCCGACAGTGCGGCACTCCCTCAGTACTGACCCTCCGACAGTGCGGCACTCCCTTAGCACTGACCGCTCTGACAGTGTGGCACTCCCTCAGTACTGACCCTCCAACAGTGCGGCACTCCCTCAGTACTGACCCTCCGACAGTGCGGCACTCCCTCAGTACTGACCCTCCGACAGTGCGGCACTCCCTCAGTACTGACCCTCCGACAGTGCGGCACTCCCTCAGTAACTGACCCTCCGACAGTTAGCATTCACCTGAACTCTGTCGTCTTCTGCAACCCCCCACTTCCTGCAAAGGCTGTCTTCCCATTGCCCTTTCAGTGCAGGTTCATATTCTATAACCTAGCGACTTGTTTGGTCAATGGTAATCCCCATTCCGTGGGGATTCAGTGATGATAACACCATTGAACATCAAGGCGCAGCGATTCGATCCTCTCCCGATCGAGATAGTCACTGCCTGTGGGAATGTAACTTGTGACTTGTCAGCCCAAGCTGAGATATTGTCCAGGTCTTGCTGCATTTGGACACGGCTTACTTCAGTGCCTGAGGAGCGGTGAACGGTGCTGAGCACTGTGCAATCATCAGTGAACCTCAGACCTTATGATGGAGGGAAGGACATTGATGAAGCAGTTGATGGGCCTAGGACACTACCCTTGAGGGACTCCTGCAGAGAAGCTCAGGAGCTGAGGCAACTGACCTCCAACAACTTCCAGCATCTTCCTGTGAATGAGTTATGATTCCAGCTCGCAGAGATTTTTGTCCCCAGTCCCCACAGATTCCAGATTTGCCAGGGCTCCTTGATGCCACACTCGGTCGAATGTATCCTCAATGCCAAGGGTTGTCCCTCTCTCCTCCCCTCAGCTCTTTTGCCATGTTTGAACCGCGGCTGTGATGAGGTCAGGAGCTGGGTGGCCCTGGGGGGGGATCCCAAACTGGGCATCACTGAGAGGGTGCTGCTTGATAGCCCCTGTTGGTGAGACCTTCTATCACTTTTCTGATGATCGAGAGTCGACTGAGGGGGCGGTAATTGGCTGGGTTGGATTTATCCTGCTTTTTGTGTCCAGGGCATAGCTAAGCATTTTCCCATATTGTCGGGCAGATGCTGGTGTTGTAACTGTACTGGAACAGCTTGGCTAGGGGATCGGCAGGTTCTGGAGCACAACTCTATAGGCTGGGGGGGTGACCTTATAGAGGTTTATAAAATCATGGATAGGGACATGGATAGGGTGAATAGACAAGGTCTTTTCCCTGGGGTCGGGGAGTCCAGAACTAGAGGGGCATAGGTTTAGGGTGAGAGGGGAAAGATATAAAAGGGACCTAAGGGGCAACTTTTTCACCCAGAGGGTGGTGCGTGTGTGGAATGAGCTGCCAGAGGAAGTGGTGGAGGCTGGTACAATTGCAACATTTAAGAGGCATTTGGATGGGTATATGAATAGGAAGGGTTTGGAGGGATATGGGCCGGGTGCTGGCAGGTGGGACTAGATTGGGTTGGGATATCTGGTCAGCATAGACGGGTTGGGCCGAAGGGTCTATCTCTGTGCTGTACATCTCGATGACTCTATGGTCAGTATGGAGGAGTTGGGCCGAAGGGTCTGTTTCCATGCTGTACAGCTCCATGACTCTATGAAGCATGTACAACAATCTTCAGCCTTATCTTATACAGTAAGATGCTGGGCTCTCTCATCATTGAAGGTGGGGATATGGGGATTGATTCAATTGTCCAGCATCAATCACGACAGGACCAGACAGCTTAGCTCTTAGATTTGTTAGTGTGGGTTTACTTATCTCTGCCTATTGCATTCTGCTTTCACTGTTATGCATGTACGTTTTATTTGGAAGAGTCCGCCTCTTCCTTTTCCATTATATGTATCCTTCCAAAAGCCAAGTGCTCTGAAGTATGCGATTTCCAAACTTGGTCACCTTGTAACCATCTCTCTGTAATATATTTAGATTCAAGCCACAGTTTCTATGAATGTCTCTGACCTGTCATGTGCAGTATTCTCTGTGCATTCAGATATCATGCCCTTGGCTTTGCCTTCTTTCTCTGTTTTCCCCCAGTGATGCTTTGAAGTGAAGGCAAGACTTGGAATCCGTGGATTGTATATTCGGACTTGTGTGTTTATGACCTGCCAATTCTCCCCCCCATCTCTCCACGGGGTTAGAATGATGGATCAGATATGTTGTCACAGTGGCTGCACTTTGAAAGGAAGCCACTGACCATGAGATCCTAAGGTTGCAATTAGGCGCTACATAAATGCAGCTTCGCGTTTTGATTTCCTTCCCTTTATATTTCTTCAAATCCAATTCCCTTCAATCTGGTGCTCCAATCTCTGCTACAAAATTGCCCTGTTGTTAACTGGGCTGTGTTGTGCAAGGGAATCGGGATTTGTATAACTCCCTCGTAATTCTCCGGCATTTTCACTGAGTGCCAGATTTCAGCGTCCCTTTTATCATGGCTTCTATTGCAACATGTCTGTTTTATCAGCAGCCATCCTTGCTTGTCCTGTCTGCAGGAGGGGGTTAATTTGCTATCTCACCTGTCATGCATGGTCAAGTTTTCTGTGGGTGATCCCTGTGTAAAACGTGTAAATGTGTTGTGGGGTGTTGCTGGCTGGATTACCATTTGCTGCCCCCCCCCCCCCACTTTAATTGCCCCTGGAAAAGGCAGCGGTGAACTCCCTTCTTGAACCAGCTGCGGTCCAGCGAGAGTTCCATGATCTTCTCCCTCCCCAGCGACACTGAAGGAACGGCTGATATATTTCCGAGTCGGGACAGGGAGTGGCTCGGATCTTGCAGGGGGGCAGGTGTTCCCCATGTATCTGCTGCCCCTGTCCATCTAGATCGAAGTGGTCGTGGAAGGTGCTGCCTGAGGAGCCTGGGTAAATTACTGGAATGCATCTTGTAGATAGTACATCCTGCTCCCACTGCGAACGATGGTGGTGGAGGGAGTGGATGTTTGTGGCTGTGGTGCAAATCGATCAGGGGCTGCTTTGCCCTGGTAGCTGTTGAGCTTCTTGAGTGTGGTTGGAGCCACCGCCATCTAGGGGCAAGTTGGCACTCAGGAGGTGAGTAACATTTTGCTTTATTCCTATTCACTGACCTGCTCTTGTAGCCACTGTGTTTACACAGCAGGTTCAAGTCACGTTCTTGCCAATGGTAGATAAGATACATTTTAGGGTTTCATAGATAACGGGTCTCAAATTATTGCGATGTAGAGTGTAACAATATTTTAGAGTTTGGATTTTAAAGTACGAGCATGTGGGCTTTTGTTTCTGTGCCTGAAAGGGTAATAATTATCATGATAGTCTTTCTGGAGCCATGATTTTAAACCAGTCTGTCTCAGAGAGCAGGTGATAGGGACCCTCCTGCAATGAAAATGGAGTTTGTTCACTTAGTGAGGGCACTTTGATTTGAGAGGGCAAACACTGAAAGACAATAGACAATAGGTTGCAGGAGTAGGCCATTCAGCCCTTCGAGCCTGCACCGCCATTCAATATGATCATGGCTGAATCAGTATCCTGTTCCTGCCTTATCTCCATAACCCTTGATTCCACTATCCTTGAGAGCTCTATCCAACTCTTTCTTAAATGAATCCAGAGACTGGGCCTCCACTGCCCTCTGGGGCAGAGCATTCCACACAGCCACCACTCTCTGGGTGAAGACGTTTCTCCTCATCTCTGTCCTAAATGGTCTACCCCGTATTTTTAAGTTGAAAGGCATTAGCCTGCTTTGAAAGAACTAAGATGTGATGTTTGTTTTGGGGGAAACCTCATAGATCAGGAAGGTGTGGGAATGGTTTCTTCTGGAGAAAGTAGTTAGTTCAGAATAGTTAGGTAATATGGATGGAGGTTTGCTGGCTGAGCTGGAAGGTTCGTTTACAGATGTTTCGTCACCATACTAGGGAACATCATCAGTGAGCCTCTGGATGAGGCACTGCTGGTGTAGCCCGCTTTCTATTTATGTGTTTGGGGTTCCTTGGGTTGGGACAAACAGGCAGAAAACTAGCCACCAGGACACATGAACATCAACTAGCCACAAAAAGACATGACCCACTCTCACTAGTATCATTACACAAGGATGAAGAAGGATACCACTGGGACTGGGACAACACATCCATCCGAGGGCAAGCCAAACAGAGACGTGCATGAGAATTCCTACAAACATGGCATTCCGACCGGAACTCTATCAACAAACACATTTGACTTGGATCCCATTTACCACCCCCCCCAAGAAAAAAACAACAGGAAATGATGTCACCACAGGAAATGACATCACCAACCCAAGGAAACACCGCCAGTGCTTCATCCAGAGGTGGGGGGGAGCTGCCTTCTTGAACTGCTGCAGTCCGTGTGCTGGAGATAGACCCACAATGCCCTGGGGGAGGGAATTCCAGCGTTCTGACCCAGCGACACTGAAGGAAGAGCTGATATATTTCCAAGTCAGAATGGCTGGCTCAGAGAGGAACTTGCAGGGGTGGTGTTCCCATGTTTCTGCTACCTTTGTCCTTCCAGATGGAAGTAGTCATGGGTTTGGAAGGTATTGTCTGAAGAGCCTGCAGTGCAATTTGTAGATGGTACACACTGCTGCTACTGAATGTGGAGAGAGTGGGTGTGGTGCCAATCCAGCGGGGCCCGCTTTGACCCTGGATGGTGTCGAGCTTCTCGAGTGTTGTTGGAGCTGCCCCCATCCAGGGGCAAGTGGGGAGTATTCCCTCACCCTCCTGACTTGTGCCTTGTAGATGGTGAACAGGCTTTGGAGGTACAGGGGGTGAGTTACTCGCTGCATTATTCCCAGCCTCTGACCAGCTTTTGTAACCACTGTGTTCATATGGCAAGTCCAGTTCAGTTTCTGGTCAATGGTAACCCCCAGGATGTTAATAGTTGGAGGCTCAGTGATGGTAACACCATTGAATGTCAAGGTTAGACTCCCTCTTGGCGGAGATGGTCAAGGCCTGGCACTTGTGTGGTAATTTGCCACGCGTCAGCTGAAATTTGGATGTTACCCAGTTCTTGTTGTACTTAGACACAGACTGCTTCAGTATCTGAGAGATTGTGAATAGTGCTGGCCATTTACGTAACCATAAGTGGAAAAGGCCATTACTGGTCAGCTATGTTCCTGTTGAAAGACGCAGCAGGCTGGAGGGACCAAATGGTCTCCTCCTGCTCCTATTTCTCATGTTTCCATGGTCTGCTGAGGGAAACAGTTCAACCCCCGATGCGATCCCGAGTCAAATTCACGAGGAGGCCTTGATTTAGCCAACTGTAGTCGAACCAATCCCTGGCCATTTTGTCACTCTATCTAAGTGCTCCTCTGGGTTCGAAATTTCCCACAATCCCCCCCCCCCCCCCCCCCAAATCCCAAAGATGGAAGATCCCAGAGATTTGTTTTCTTCAGATCCTGGAGACACCCGGAGCAGTTGGCAACACCCCCACCCCCACCCCCGCGCATTCGTGTGAGAGACATGACCAGCAGAGAGAGCGCTCTTGGTAAGAAGGAGACAGGAACTGAGGGGCCGTTTGAGAAAAGTTTATTAAAAGCCGGGTGAAGATCCTACTTCACCGATACAAAATCCACGCGGTCAGGGGACAAGTCTTTGAAGCTACAATTTAACCAGGACAGCAGCACGTTTGTGCAAAAAAAACATACATCACTCAATCTCCAGCTACGGTCCCCATCGACCTTTAACCCCAATGACCTTTAACCCCACCTGGCCTGGGATCAACACGAGAGACGGAAATGGAAGTTAACCCCTGTGGGATTTGGTCAATCAGCTGTCGAAGGTTGGTGACCAGACTGACTACCCCCCCCCCCCCCCCCCAACCCCTCCACCACCCAGGGGTTGGTCGGGGTGGGGGGGGGGCAAGAGCACCTTATTGGTTTTTCAGAAATCCACCATCTTCCTCAATGCGCCCAGTCCAACATTGTGTTCCCTTGGGGGTCACCTGCCTAGGCTAGTGGGATTGTTTCAACTACTTTCAAACTGCCGGTGGGGGGGGGGGGGGGGCAGAGGGGGAGGGGTTTGAGGGGAAGCCCTGTTAAAGAGGGAGTCTCTCTCTATTGGGCACCATTGTTAAAGAGGGAGTGTTCCCATTGGGAACGTCTGTTAAAGAGGTAATTTCTCCATCAGAGACCCCTGTTAAAGAGGGAGTCTCTCCCTCGGGGACCCTTGTTACAGAGGGAGTCTCTCCCTCAGGGACCCTTGTTACAGAGGGAGTCTCTCCCTCGGGGACCCTTGTTAAAGAGGGAGTCTCTCCCTCGGGGACCCCTGTTAAAGAGGGAGTCTCTCCCTCGGGGACCCCTGTTACAGAGGGAGTCTCTCCCTCGGGGACCCCTGTTAAAGAGGGAGTCTCTCCCTCGGGGACCCCTGTTAAAGGGGGAGTCTCTCCCTCGGGGACCCCTGTTAAAGGGGGTGTCTCTCCCTCGGGGACCCCTGTTAAAGAGGGAGTCTCTCCCTCGGGGACCCCTGTTACAGAGGGAGTCTCTCCCTCGGGGACCCCTGTTAAAGAGGGAGTCTCTCCCTCGGGGACCCTTGTGAAAGAGGGAGTCTCTCCCTCGGGGACCCTTGTTAAAGAGGGAGTCTCCCCCTCGGGGACCCTTGTTAAAGAGGGAGTCTCTCCCTCGGGGACCCCTGTTAAAGAGGGGGTCTCTCCCTCGGGGACCCTTGTTAAAGAGGGAGTCTCTCCCTCGGGGACCCCTGTTAAAGAGGGAGTCTCTCCCTCGGGGACCCCTGTTAAAGAGGGAGTCTCTCCCTCGGGGACCCCTGTTAAAGAGGGAGTCTCTCCCTCGGGGACCCCTGTTAAAGGGGGTGTCTCTCCCTCGGGGACCCCTGTTAAAGAGGGAGTCTCTCCCTCGGGGACCCCTGTTAAAGTGGGAGTCTCTCCCTCGGGGACCCCTGTTAAAGAGGGAGTCTCTCCCTCGGGGACCCCTGTTAAAGAGGGAATCTCTCCCTCGGGGACCCCTGTTAAAGAGGGAGTCTCTCCCTCGGGGACCCCTGTTAAAGAGGGAGTCTCTCCCTCAGGGACCCTTGTTAAAGAGGGAGTCTCTCCCTCGGGGACCCCTGCTAACCAGGGAGTCTCTTTATGGGTTGTATCCAGTTGGTATGACCCCATTCACCCTTTCTCTCAATCTAACCCTTCCTTGTGAGAGTTTCTGCCTGGAGATGGTTTTCAAAATGCCATACAACGTCAATGATCACAGAAAATGGCTACATCATTAGCCTCCAGAGGCAGTAGGCACACACCCTCCCATCCGAACGGTCTCACCATTAATAGGCAAAGAAAAGAAACCTGAGGGAAAGTCCTCCTGGATCTTTTTTTTTCACAATGGATTCCTGTTCTCAATCGTTACAACAAGTGAAGTGTGCCTGTCTCCTTCCCCCAGCCTCTACCATTCCCTCAGTAGTTACTGTCACTTTAATAGCACCCAATAGGGCAGATTCACCCACCCAAAGCATTGTGGGTAGGAACCACCGCCATCTTTAGCCCCAGCTGAAGCAAGGGAGCTTCACCTCTGAACAAGCATGGCTAAGTTTTTTGGGGGGGGGGCAACCACTCAGGTTCGACAAATAGCGGACCCCCCATGACAACTGTCCACGATCGGAAACTTCTAGAAGGTTGGGAGCAGCGGGGCAAGAGTAGATAGGGGAGAGGTGGGGCGCAGAGACATCAGCCTCGCAGCAGGGTGGTAGCTAAATCAGTGAGAGGGGTCTCACCACAGACGCCTCAACGTCTCCTGCCCTTAAGGCCAACTGCATCCCTCTGCCTGCTATCCGCCAATGCAGAGGGGGGGGGGGGGGGTTTGAGGTGTTCACTTCACCAATGTTCCTGCTGTCTTTTCAGCCATAATGAGGTCCACTCTCCTGTTATCCTGACCCCGAGTGGGCACCGCTGCCACTGGGAGGGAAAGACAAGTGTCAAGGCCCTCGAGCCCAGAGATTGGCAATAAGCCACAGCGCGGGAAGCTCAAACCTCTGGGTTGCAGGGATTGGGCTTGTCGAGATCGCTGTCCCTTGCCCCCCCCCCCCCCCGCCCTCCCCCAGAACCCGGCCCTCCAAAGGAAGAAAAGCCCAAAGGAAATGTCAGACCCTCCCTCCTGGGCCGTTTCTCCGGCAGACCCTGTGAGGTTTCTCATTTTCTATGAGCCTCCAGGTGAGAGGGCAATCTAAAGATGGCCGCCCTCGGGTCCTTAATCTCTGTGGGCAACCTCCTGGAACGCCCGACCGAATAACCTCCACCGTCTTCGGTCGGAGAGGTTGGGATCTTTCTCCTTGGGAGTGAAGGAGATCGGAGAAGCTGGGGGAGGGCGAGGGGTCTATCTGTTTGAAGCGAAGGAGATGGGGGTGGGGGAGAGATCTGATTGAGGCGCTCACCATGGCGGATAAAGACGGGAGAGAGAAGCTGGCTCCCATTGGTGCAGTGTACAAGGGCAGGGTTGGTGGAGGGGGGGAGGTATACAGGTTGTGGGGTTTTGGGGAAGGGTGCAGGGGGAAGGAGACGTGAGAAAGGACTTCCTTCCTTCCATAGTGAGCGTGAATGAGCCAGAACTCACTGTCCACTGGGGCTCATCCCTGGTGAAGGGCTTTTGCCCGAAACGTCGATTTTCCTGCCTCTCGGATGCCGCTTGACCTGCTGTGCTTTTCCAGCACCGCTCTAATCTTGAAGTTAAAATATGATCAGTCGCTGGGAAGTGGGAGTCAATTAAAGAAGGGGGATGGATGGTTGTGGACTGAGAAGTGGCAGACGGAGTTTAATTAAGATAAATGTGAGGTGCTGCATTTTGGAAAGGCAAATCAAGGCAGGACTTATACACTTCATGGTAAGGTCCTAGGGAGTGTTGCTGAACAAAGAGACCTTGGAGTGCAGGTTCATAGCTCCTTGAAAGTGCAGTCACAGGTAGATAGGATAGTGAAGAAGGCGTTTGGTATACTTTCCTTTATTGAGTATAGGAGTTGGGAGGTCATATTGCGGCTGTACAGGACATTGGTTAGGCCACTGTTGGAATATTGTGTGCAATTCTGGTCTCCTTCCTATCGGAAGGATGTTGTGAAACTTGAAAGGATTCAGAAAAGATTCACAAGGATGTTGCCAGGGTTGGAGAGTTTGAGCTACAGGGAGAGGCTGAACAGGCTGGGGCTGTTTTCCCTGGAGCGTCGGAGGCCGAGGGGCGACCTTATAGAGGTTTACAAAATCATGAGGGGCATAGGAGTCCAGAACTAGAGGGCACAGGGTTGAAGGTGAGAGGAGAAAGATATAAAAGGGACCTAAGGGCCAACTTTTTCACACAGAGGGTGGTGCGTGTATGGAATGAGCTGCCAGGAGAAGTGGTGGAGGCTGGTACAATGACAACATTTAAAAGGCATCTGGATGGGTATATGAGTAGGAAGGGCTTAGAGGAATAGGCTGGCAAATGGGATTAGATTAATTTAGGATATCTGGTCGGCTTGGAAAAGTTGGTGCAAAGGGTCTGTTTCCGTGCTGTACATCTCTGTGACTCTAAGATGGATGATGTGATCATGGAGGGAGAGTGGCATTGAACGGGAAAGGTGGCAGGTTCTGCATCCTGTTTGGTGTTGGGCAGGACCCTCTCAACTAGGGGAACTCTAAGGACTCCCTCTCCATCCCTTCACATCTGCACCTTTCCTCATCGCCCTTAAGAAATGAGGGAGTTATCCCTGCGGCCATGTTGGACTCCGAGGGGCCTACACCCGCTGCTGCATCCAGTTTGGGAATTCCAAGCACGGAAGGAGCCTGCTGCTCCAAAGGGATTGGAGCCGTCCAGGCCCCAACGTTCGGCCTGGGACCTCCCCTACCTCACGGAGCCCAATGCTGTGGCGTGCCCTGATCCCCTGCTGCTCCCGCCCCTTTCTCTCTGTCTCTAACAGAGGATGGGCCTACCCATCAGCCCTTACATCAACCCTCACCATAACCCCTCCCCCCCGCAACCCCCTGCACCTTAAAAGAAAACCCAGGAGCCTAGGCCTCTTCCCAAGCCTGAGCTGCTAGGCCCGACTCCAACGTGACAAGGCCTTCCGGGGGTGGGGGGCAAATTGAGAAACGGGGTCGACACAATTCACATCTTCATGACAAAGCAGAAGGAGAAAGAATGACGAGCGGTTAAATTTACAACACATTTACCACACATTAGCTGATTCCGTTGTTGGTGCCTGGCAGTGGAGTTCCAAATCGAGACACAGGCCATGGGCCCAGACATTCCCATCGTCGCCCTCAGTCGGCCCACTTCCCGGGCTCTGTCCTGGAGTTCGGGTCTAAAGTAGCAGCAGATTTCCGAAGAAACAGCCCGGCTCCGGAGTGTTAAGTTGGCGGCGGGCGGAGGGATCGAACGGTTTTAACTCCCGCAGTTCCAGCAGCAATCAGCCCGCCCTGCCCAGCAGAGACTGGCCTTCGGCGGCCGCAGACATTCCCCCCTCCTCTCTCTCTCTCTCTCGGCCGCAGCGTCCGTGTTCTCAGTGATTCCCTTATTTTCCCCCCCCCACCCCTCAACGTTTCCCCCAACCCCCCAGAAAACAGAACCACTGCGAAATTGTCGAGCTGTGGAGGGGGGGAGGAGGGTCAGCGGTGACTAGAACGTTACCAAAGTGTACACCATACTGTGAGAGAGAGAGAGAGAGAGAGAGAGGGAGAGGGTGAGTGAATCTGTCCCAGTCCACCCACGTTGACGCTACAGTCAAGAAAGAACGACCAACGCCTCGACTTCCCTGGAAGGCTCAGGAAATTCGGCGCGCCCATAATGACTCTGAACAATTTTTGTTTTACAGATGCACCGTAGAAAGCATCCCACTCAGATACATCACCGATTTGGTACGGCAACTGCATTCCCCAAGACCGCAAGACGTTACAGAGAGCCGTACACACAGTCCAGTCCATCTGGAAAACCAGCCTTCCCTCCACTGAATCTGGCTCCATTTCCCAGTGCCTCAGGAAAGCAGCTTACCTCATCAAAGACCCCCTCCCACCCTCTCTTTAGCCCACTTCCAATGGGCAGTTTGCAAACACGTCCCAACAGCTTCAAGAATAACTTCGGCCCCGCGGTTATCAGTCTTACAAACGGATCTCTCATACATTAAAGTCAATCTTTCTTTTCACTTTCTCTGTAGCTGTAACACTATATCCTGTATTCCATTCTAACACCTTGACGTACCTATGGAAGGTATGACTTGTCTGGTTAGCACACAAGGCAGTACTTTCACTGTATCTCAGTACCTGCGACGATAATAAATCAAAGAGTGACGAGGGGTAAAGGGTGTTTTGAGATGCGTGTGGAGGAGAGGTACGTTAGAGATTGGGGAAAGGGAGGGAGACAGAGAGGAAAAGGCAGTGAAAACAAAAGAAAGAGAGAGCAAAAGTCAGATTGAGACAGAGAGAGAATTTAGATCGTTAAATAAAGGCAGAGCAAGCGAAAGAGACAGAGAAGGCGAGAGAAATTGAGAAATAGCTGGACACAGAGAATATAGATAGCGAGAGAGATTGATCGAGAGAAATAATGGGATAAAGAGAGAATATGGACAGACATAGAGATAGATACAGATAAAGTGGGACACAAGGATATACTGTAGACAGAGACAGAGAGAAAAAGAGAGACATAGTGGGACACAGAGAGAATATAGACTGAAATAAAGAGACAGAGAGAGAGCTAGTATGGCACAGAGAGAATATCGACAGAAACAGAGAGAAATGTGTAGTGAGGCACACAGAGAATATAGACAGAGAGGGAGATAGTGGGACACAGAGAGAATATAGACAGAGAGAGGGAGATAGTGGGACACAGAGAGAATATAGACAGAGAGGGAGATAGTGGGACACAGAGAGAATATAGACAGAGAGAGAGAGATAGTGGGACACAGAGAGAATATAGACAGAGACAGAGAGATAGTGGGACAGATAGAGAATATAGACTGAAATAGAGAGACAGAGAGAGATATAGTGGGACAGAGAGAATATAGACAGACAGGGAGATAGTGGGACACAGAGACTATATACAGAGAGGGAGATAGTGGGACACAGAGAGAATACAGACAGAGAGAGAGATACTGGGACACAGAGAGAATATAGACAGAGAGGGAGATAGTGAGACAGAGAGAATATAGACAGAGAGGGAGATAGTGGGACACAGAGTGAATATAGACAGAGAGAGAGATAGTGGGACACAGAGTGAATATAGACAGAGAGAGAGATAGTGGGACACAGAGAGAATATAGACAGAGAGAGAGATAGTGGGACACAGAGAGAATACAGACAGAGAGAGAGATACTGGGACACAGAGAGAATATAGACAGAGAGGGAGATAGTGAGACAGAGAGAATATAGACAGAGAGGGAGATAGTGGGACACAGAGTGAAGATAGACAGAGAGAGAGATAGTGGGACACAGAGTGAATATAGACAGAGAGAGAGATAGTGGGACACAGAGAGAATATAGACAGAGAGAGAGATAGTGGGACACAGAGAGAATATAGACAGAGAGAGAGAGATAGTGGGACACAGAGAGAATATAGACAGAGAGAGAGATAGTGGGACAGAGAGAATATAGACAGAGAGAGAGAGATAGTGGGACAGAGAGAATATAGACAGAGAGAGAGAGATAGTGGGACAGAGAGAATATAGACAGAGAGAGAGATAGTGGGACACAGAGAGAATATAGACAGAGAGGGAGATAGTGGGACACAGAGAGAATATAGACAGAGAGAGAGAGATAGTGGGACAGAGAGAATATAGACAGAGAGAGAGATAGTGGGACACAGAGAGAATATAGACAGAGAGAGAGATAGTGGGACACAGAGAGAATATAGACAGAGAGAGAGAGATAGTGGGACACAGAGAGAATATAGACAGAGAGAGAGAGATAGTGGGACAGAGAGAATATAGACAGAGAGGGAGATAGTGGGACACAGAGAGAATATAGACAGAGAGGGAGATAGTGTGACACAGAGAGAATATAGACAGAGAGAGAGAGATAGTGGGACACAGAGAGAATATAGACAGAGAGGGAGATAGTGGGACACAGAGAGAATATAGACAGAGAGGGAGATAGTGTGACACAGAGTGAATATAGACAGAGAGAGAGATAGTGGGACACAGAGAGAATATAGACAGAGAGAGAGATAGTGGGACACAGAGAGAATATAGACAGAGAGGGAGATAGTGGGACACAGAGAGAATATAGACAGAGAGAGAGATAGTGGGACACAGAGAGAATATAGACAGAGAGGGAGATAGTGTGACACAGAGAGAATATAGACAGAGAGAGAGAGATAGTGGGACAGAGAGAATATAGACAGAGAGAGAGAGATAGTGGGACACAGAGAGAATATAGACAGAGAGGGAGAGATAGTGGGACACAGAGAGAATACAGACAGAGAGAGATAGTGGGACACAGAGAGAATATAGACAGAGAGAGAGATAGTGGGACACAGAGAGAATATAGACAGAGAGAGAGAGATAGTGGGACAGAGAGAATATAGACAGAGAGAGAGAGATAGTGGGACAGAGAGAGAATATAGACAGAGAGAGATAGTGGGACACAGAGAGAATATAGACAGAGAGAGAGATAGTGGGACACAGAGAGAATATAGACAGAGAGAGAGATAGTGGGACACAGAGAGAATATAGACAGAGAGAGAGAGATAGTGGGACAGAGAGAATATAGACAGAGAGAGAGAGATAGTGGGACACAGAGAGAATATAGACAGAGAGGGAGAGATAGTGGGACACAGAGAGAATATAGACAGAGAGAGATAGTGGGACACAGAGTGAATATAGACAGAGAGAGAGATAGTGGGACACAGAGAGAATATAGACAGAGAGAGAGAGATAGTGGGACACAGAGAATATAGACAGAGAGAGAGAGAGATAGTGGGACAGAGAGAGAATATAGACAGAGAGAGATAGTGGGACACAGAGAGAATATAGACAGAGAGAGAGAGATAGTGGGACAGAGAGAGAATATAGACAGAGAGAGAGATAGTGGGACAGAGAGAATATAGACAGAGAGAGAGATAGTGGGACAGAGAGAATATAGACAGAGAGAGAGAGATAGTGGGACAGAGAGAATATAGACAGAGAGAGAGAGATAGTGGGACACAGAGAGAATATAGACAGAGAGGGAGAGATAGTGGGACACAGAGAGAATATAGACAGAGAGAGATAGTGGGACACAGAGAGAATATAGACAGAGAGAGAGATAGTGGGACACAGAGAGAATATAGACAGAGAGAGAGAGATAGTGGGACAGAGAGAATATAGACAGAGAGAGAGAGAGATAGTGGGACAGAGAGAGAATATAGACAGAGAGAGATAGTGGGACACAGAGAGAATATAGACAGAGAGAGAGAGATAGTGGGACACAGAGAGAATATAGACAGAGAGGGAGATAGTGGGACACAGAGAGAATATAGACAGAGAGGGAGATAGTGGGACACAGAGAGAATATAGACAGAGAGAGAGAGATAGTGGGACACAGAGAGAATATAGACAGAGAGAGAGAGATAGTGGGACAGAGAGAATATAGACAGAGAGAGAGAGATAGTGGGACACAGAGAGAATATAGACAGAGAGGGAGATAGTGGGACACAGAGAGAATATAGACAGAGAGGGAGATAGTGGGACACAGAGAGAATATAGACAGAGAGAGAGATAGTGGGACACAGAGAGAATATAGACAGAGAGAGAGAGATAGTGGGACAGAGAGAATATAGACAGAGAGAGAGAGATAGTGGGACACAGAGAGAATATAGACAGAGAGAGAGAGATAGTGGGACACAGAGAGAATATAGACAGAGAGAGATAGTGGGACAGAGAGAGAATATAGACAGAGAGAGAGAGATAGTGGGACACAGAGAGAATATAGACAGAGAGAGATAGTGGGACAGAGAGAGAATATAGACAGAGAGAGAGATAGTGGGACACAGAGAGAATATAGACAGAGAGGGAGATAGTGGGACACAAAGAGAATATAGACAGAGAGAAAGAGATAGTGGGACAGAGAGACTATAGACAGAGAGAGAGATAGTGGGACACAGAGAGAATATAGACAGAGAGAGATAGTGGGACACAGAGAGAATATAGACAGAGAGAGAGAGATAGTGGGACAGAGAGAGAACATAGACAGAGAGAGAGATAGTGGGACAGAGAGAATATAGACAGAGAGGGAGATAGTGGGACACAGAGAGAATATAGACAGAGAGAGAGAGATAGTGGGACACAGAGAGAATATAGACAGAGAGGGAGATAGTGGGACACAGAGAGAATATAGACAGAGAGAGAGATAGTGGGACACAGAGAGAATATAGACAGAGAGAGAGATAGTGGGACACAGAGAGAATATAGACAGAGAGGGAGATAGTGGGACACAGAGAGAATATAGACAGAGAGGGAGATAGTGGGACACAGAGAGAATATAGACAGAGAGGGAGAGATAGTGGGACACAGAGAGAATTTGGACAGAGAGAGAGAGATAGTGGGACACAGAGAGATATAGATCGAGAGAGAGATAGTGGGACACAGAGAGAATATAGACAGAGAGAGAGATAGTGGGACAGAGAGAATATAGACAGAGAGGGAGATAGTGGGACACAGAGAGAATATAGACAGAGAGGGAGAGATAGTGGGACACAGTGAGAATTTGGACAGAGAGAGAGATAGTGGGACAGAGAGAATATAGACAGAGAGAGAGATAGTGGGACACGGAGAGAATATAGACAGAGAGAGAGATAGTGGGACACGGAGAGAATATAGACAGAGAGAGAGAGATAGTGGGACACAGAGATATAGATAGAGAGAGAGATAGTGGGACACAGAGAGAATATAGACAGAGAGAGAGATAGTGGGACACGGAGAGAATATAGACAGAGAGAGAGAGATAGTGGGACACAGAGAGAATTTGGACAGAGAGAGAGATAGTGGGACACAGAGAGAGAGAGATAGTGGGACACGGAGAGAATATAGACAGAGAGAGAGAGATAGTGGGACACAGAGAGAATTTGGACAGAGAGAGAGAGATAGTGGGTCACAGAGAGAATATAGACAGAGAGGGAGATAGTGGGACACAGAGAGAATATAGACAGAGAGAGAGATAGTGGGACACAGAGAGAATATAGACAGAGAGAGAGAGATAGTGGGACACAGAGAGAATATAGACAGAGAGAGAGAGATAGTGGGACACAGAGAGAATATAGACAGAGAGGGAGATAGTGGGACACAGAGAGAATATAGACAGAGAGAGAGATAGTGGGACACAGAGAGAATTTGGACAGAGAGGGAGATAGTGGGACACAGAGAGAATATAGACAGAGAGGGAGATAGTGGGACACAGAGAGAATATAGACAGAGAGCGAGATAGTGGGACACAGAGAGAATATAGACAGAGAGAGAGATAGTGGGACACAGAGAGAATATAGACAGAGAGAGAGAGATAGTGGGACACAGAGAGAATATAGACAGAGAGAGAGAGATAGTGGGACACAGAGAGAATATAGACAGAGAGAGAGATAGTGGGACACAGAGAGAATATAGACAGAGAGAGAGAGATAGTGGGACACAGAGACAATATAGACAGAGAGAGAGATAGTGAGGCACAGAGAGAATATAGACAGAGAGGGAGAGATAGTGGGACACAGAGAGAATATAGACAGAGAGAGAGAGATAGTGGGACACAGAGACAATATAGACAGAGAGAGAGATAGTGAGGCACAGAGAGAATATAGACAGAGAGAGAGAGATAGTGGGACAGAGAGAATATAGACAGAGAGGGAGATAGTGGGACACAGAGACAATATAGACAGAGAGAGAGATAGTGAGGCACAGAGAGAATATAGACAGAGAGGGAGAGATAGTGGGACACAGAGAGAATATAGACAGAGAGGGAGATAGTGGGACACAGAGAGAATATAGACAGAGAGAGAGATAGTGAGGCACAGAGAGAATATAGACAGAGAGGGAGAGATAGTGGGACACAGAGAGAATATAGACAGAGAGAGAGATAGTGGGACAGAGAGAATATAGACAGAGAGGGAGATAGTGGGACACAGAGAGAATATAGACAGAGAGGGAGAGATAGTGGGACACAGTGAGAATTTGGACAGAGAGAGAGATAGTGGGACAGAGAGAATATAGACAGAGAGAGAGATAGTGGGACACGGAGAGAATATAGACAGAGAGAGAGATAGTGGGACACGGAGAGAATATAGACAGAGAGAGAGAGATAGTGGGACACAGAGATATAGATAGAGAGAGAGATAGTGGGACACAGAGAGAATATAGACAGAGAGAGAGATAGTGGGACACGGAGAGAATATAGACAGAGAGAGAGAGATAGTGGGACACAGAGAGAATTTGGACAGAGAGAGAGATAGTGGGACACAGAGAGAGAGAGATAGTGGGACACGGAGAGAATATAGACAGAGAGAGAGAGATAGTGGGACACAGAGAGAATTTGGACAGAGAGAGAGAGATAGTGGGTCACAGAGAGAATATAGACAGAGAGGGAGATAGTGGGACACAGAGAGAATATAGACAGAGAGAGAGATAGTGGGACACAGAGAGAATATAGACAGAGAGAGAGAGATAGTGGGACACAGAGAGAATATAGACAGAGAGAGAGAGATAGTGGGACACAGAGAGAATATAGACAGAGAGGGAGATAGTGGGACACAGAGAGAATATAGACAGAGAGAGAGATAGTGGGACACAGAGAGAATTTGGACAGAGAGGGAGATAGTGGGACACAGAGAGAATATAGACAGAGAGGGAGATAGTGGGACACAGAGAGAATATAGACAGAGAGCGAGATAGTGGGACACAGAGAGAATATAGACAGAGAGAGAGATAGTGGGACACAGAGAGAATATAGACAGAGAGAGAGAGATAGTGGGACACAGAGAGAATATAGACAGAGAGAGAGAGATAGTGGGACACAGAGAGAATATAGACAGAGAGAGAGATAGTGGGACACAGAGAGAATATAGACAGAGAGAGAGAGATAGTGGGACACAGAGACAATATAGACAGAGAGAGAGATAGTGAGGCACAGAGAGAATATAGACAGAGAGGGAGAGATAGTGGGACACAGAGAGAATATAGACAGAGA
Source organism: Chiloscyllium punctatum (assembly GCF_047496795.1). Lineage (NCBI taxonomy): Eukaryota > Metazoa > Chordata > Chondrichthyes > Orectolobiformes > Hemiscylliidae > Chiloscyllium > Chiloscyllium punctatum. The sequence continues at coordinate 67,101,427 of NC_092769.1, forward strand.
GAGAGAGATAGTGGGACACAGAGACAATATAGACAGAGAGAGAGATAGTGAGGCACAGAGAGAATATAGACAGAGAGAGAGAGATAGTGGGACAGAGAGAATATAGACAGAGAGGGAGATAGTGGGACACAGAGACAATATAGACAGAGAGAGAGATAGTGAGGCACAGAGAGAATATAGACAGAGAGGGAGAGATAGTGGGACACAGAGAGAATATAGACAGAGAGGGAGATAGTGGGACACAGAGAGAATATAGACAGAGAGGGAGATAGTGGGACACAGAGAGAATATAGACAGAGAGAGAGATAGTGGGACACAGAGAGAATATAGACAGAGAGAGAGATAGTGGGACACAGAGAGAATATAGACAGAGAGAGAGATAGTGGGACACAGAGAGAATATAGACAGAGAGAGAGAGATAGTGGGACACAGAGAGAATATAGACAGAGAGAGAGAGATAGTGGGACACAGAGAGAATATAGACAGAGAGAGAGAGATAGTGGGACAGAGAGAATATAGACAGAGAGAGAGATAGTGGGACACAGAGAGAATATAGACAGAGAGAGAGATAGTGGGACACAGAGAGAATATAGACAGAGAGAGAGATAGTGGGACACAGAGAGAATATAGACAGAGAGGGAGATAGTGTGACACAGAGAGAATATAGACAGAGAGAGAGAGATAGTGGGACACAGAGAGAATATAGACAGAGAGGGAGATAGTGGGACAGAGAGAGAATATAGACAGAGAGGGAGATAGTGGGACACAGAGAGAATATAGACAGAGAGAGAGAGATAGTGGGACACAGAGAGAATATAGACAGAGAGAGATAGTGGGACAGAGAGAGAATATAGACAGAGAGGGAGATAGTGGGACACAGAGAGAATATAGACAGAGAGAGAGATAGTGGGACACAGAGAGAATATAGACAGAGAGAGAGATAGTGGGACACAGAGAGAATATAGACAGAGAGGGAGATAGTGGGACAGAGAGAATATAGACAGAGAGGGAGATAGTGGGACACAGAGAGAATATAGACAGAGAGGGAGATAGTGGGACACAGAGAGAATATAGACAGAGAGAGAGATAGTGGGACACAGAGAGAATATAGACAGAGAGAGAGATAGTGGGACACAGAGAGAATATAGACAGAGAGGGAGATAGTGTGACACAGAGAGAATATAGACAGAGAGAGAGAGATAGTGGGACACAGAGAGAATATAGACAGAGAGGGAGATAGTGGGACACAGAGAGAATATAGAGAGAGAGGGAGATAGTGTGACACAGAGAGAATATAGACAGAGAGAGAGAGATAGTGGGACACAGAGAGAATATAGACAGAGAGGGAGATAGTGGGACAGAGAGAGAATATAGACAGAGAGGGAGATAGTGGGACACAGAGAGAATATAGACAGAGAGGGAGATAGTGGGACACAGAGAGAATATAGACAGAGAGCGAGATAGTGGGACAGAGAGAGAATATAGACAGAGAGGGAGATAGTGGGACAGAGAGAATATAGACAGAGAGGGAGATAGTGGGACACAGAGAGAATATGGACAGAGAGAGAGAGATAGTGGGACACAGAGAGAATATAGACAGAGAGGGAGATAGTGGGACACAGAGAGAATATAGACAGAGAGGGAGATAGTGGGACTCAGAGACAATATAGACAGAGAGAGAGATAGTGAGGCACAGAGAGAATATAGACAGAGAGGGAGATAGTGGGACACAGAGACAATATAGACAGAGAGAATGTAGACAGATATAGAGAGACAGAGATATATATATACTGGGCCACAGAGAGAATGTAAACAGAGAGGGTACACAATGGAAAGATACACAGTAAAATGTACAGATTGATCTTCCAAACAGCAATTGATCAATAGTTAATCTCAAATCTGAGGGTGGGATTATTGTTGGTGAAAAGACTGACTAATATTGGGCCAGGAGTCACTGTAGAGATATCTCGGGTTAAATGGTAGATTGTCCTTGATCACAGAGAATGGGGGAAAGGAGGAAGGTGGGCCTCCTCCATTACCCCCCTCACCATATCCTCCTGTTCCTTTCCCCCCTGGGTGTTCATCGAGATCCCCCCCTTAATGCCCCAGTTTAACTCCTCCCCTAGGGAGTGAATCCCACTCTCTGGGAGGATACATTTCTCCTGAATTCCCAATTGGATCACTGACCCTGTTAGACAGATGGCCTTGGCTGAAACCTCTTCTGACCGTCCGTCCCTCCGTTCAACCGATAACCTTTGGAATTTTAAAGACCATGAACAGACCCTCAACCTGGCAGAAACGATCGCCAGTCTGTCCACCTCCCAGATCGAGGATCCATCCTTTGCCCTGTGCCTGTATTTTATGGTGATATGGAGAAACTGTGAGAGGGGAGAGGAAAGTGGCGGGGAAAGCTCCAAAGCAATTGAGAAGGCTACGGTTTGCATTGGGAGATTGCCATCCACAAAACGCACCGCTCCTCTGTGTCTCACCTGTTGGTGAGGCCTCTCCTGGATTACTGTGTGTAGTCCTGGTCACTCTGTTCTCGGGAGGATATTAAACAAGCTGGAGAGGGTTCAGAAGAGGTTCACCAGCATGTTGTCGGGAACGGAGGGTTTGGGTTATAAAGGGAGGCTGGATCAGCTGGGAATTTTCTCACTGGAGCGTAGGAGGTTGAGGGGTGACCTTATAGAGGTTTATAAAATCTTGGTCGGTGAGTGGCAGGTGTCTATTCCCTAGTGGGGGGGAGGTTGGGTGGAAGTTCAAGACCAGGCAGCGTATTTTGAAGCTGACAGGAGAAAGATTTTAAAAAGACACGAGGGCTACCGTTTTCGCACAGGGAGTGGTTCGTGTGTGGAATGACCTTCCAGAGGAAGTGGTGGATTGTGGGTACAGTTTGAAAGACAGTTGGATAAGTTCATGAATAAGAGATATTCACTGGAACGAGGGCCAAGCGCAGGCAGATGGGGCTAGTTTAGTTTGGGATTGTGGTTGGCATGGACTGGTCGGACCGAAGGGTCAGTGCTGCATGACTCTATGACTAGAGAAAGACACAGAGGACGAGCAGGAGACAGACAGCAAATCAGAGAAGGACTGAGAGAGAGAGAGAGAAATTGACAGAGACAGCAAGTGATCCGGACTGAGACTCAAAGGCAGAAAGCACAAGAGGTATGGAGAGAGGGAGACACACACACACACTCACGCACACACACACAAGCAGCAAGAGGTAAAGACAATGAGTGATACCGATGGACTGAGACAGAGAGAGAGGATCAGTGAGGGGGGGACTGTGAGAGACAGAGAGACCCAGAGACAGTGCAAAAGCCACAGGGAGAGACAGAGAGGGAGACACACACACACACAGTCAGCAAAAGATAGAGACAACGAGCGATACAGATGGACTGAGACAGAGAGAGAATCAGTGAGGGGAGAACTGTGAGAGACAGAGCAATAGATACAGGGAAAGACAGAGACACACACACACAGAGAAAGAAACAGATACAGCAAGAGATAGAGACAGACAATGATGCTGGTGGAGTGAGACAGAGAGAGAATCAATGAGGGGAGAACTGTGAATGATATACGGGAACAGCTTGAGTGCTGAGATCTTCAGATCAGAATTAATGACGCTTCCAAAACATTGCATGGAACATTCTGGACACTCTCTACTCCTAGCAACCTGCGACACGCCAGAACTAAGATTCCTTCCCCATTGATTAACAGAGCACCCGAGGCAAGACATGCTGTTAATGCAAAGGTTCAAAGTGCAGGGAAATTTTCAGCACATCAGCAGACTTCGGAAAACAAATGAAATCTCAGCTGCAAATAATTGAAGAATGTTTTGCAAAATAAAATGTAATTGCTTCACCCTTTTCCAAACTCATAAGTGTTATGTAAGTGATGTTTACCAAGCCTTTTTAGTACTGACAGTGGTAAATTATTCGGGTCTTAAAGGGAAACCGCTTAACTCTGAGATAAAACTGAGGATTTATCATCAATTCTTCCTATTCAAAGGGAAATTCTTTTCCTTAAAAGGACTGGCAATCAGCTCCCGAAATGTGGGTGGAGTTTGCATTTATATAGAACCTTTGACCATCTCAGGGTGACTCAATGAACATCAAAGCTGTGCACTTACTTCTGAAGCTGCTTTGGCTGTGTGGATATCTCTAGCAGAGTAAGGCCTTTGAATCATAGACTCCCCACAGTGTGGAAACAGGCCCTTCGGCCCAACAGGTCCACACTGACCCTGCGAAGAGTAATCCACCCAGTCCTAGTCCCCTACTCTATTATCCTATATTTACCACTGACCAATCCACCCTAACCTGCACATCCCTGGGCACTGTGGGGCAATTTAGCACGGCCAATCCACCCTAACCTGCACATCCCTGGACACGATGGGACAATTTAGCACGGCCAATCCACCCTAACCTGCACATCCCTGGACACTATGGGACAATTTAGCATGGTCAATCCACCCTAACCTGCACATCCCTGGGCATTATGGGACAATTTAGCATGGTCAATCCACCCTAACCTGCACATCCCTGGACACTATGGGGCAATTTAGCACGGCCAATCCACCCTAACCTGCACATATCTGAGCACTGTGGGGCAATTTAGCACGGCCAATCCACCCTAACCTGCACATATCTGAGCACTGTGGGGCAATTTAGCACGGCCAATCCACCCTAACCTGCACATTCCTGGACACTATGGGACAATTTAGCACGGCCAATCCACCCGAACCTGCACATCCCTGGACACTATGGGACAATTTAGCATGGTCAATCCACCCTAACCTGCACATCCCTGGACACTATGGGGCAATTTAGCACGGCCAATCCACCCTAACCTGCACATATCTGAGCACTGTGGGGCAATTTAGCACGGCCAAACCACCCTAACCTGCACATCCCTGGGCACTATGGGACAATTTAGCACGGCCAATCCACCCTAACCTGCACATCCCTGGACACTATATAACAATTTAGCACGGCCAATCCACCCTAACCTGCACATCCCTGGGCACTATGGGACAATTTAGCACGGCCAATCCACCCTAACCTGCACATCCCTGGGCACTATGGGACAATTTAGCACGGCCAATCCACCCTAACCTGCACATCCCTGGGCACTATGGGACAATTTAGCATGGCCAATCCACCCTAACCTGCACATCCCTGGACACTGTGGAACAATTTAGCACGGCCAATCCCCCCAAACCTGCACATCCCTGGGCACTATGGGACAATTTAGCACGGCCAATCCACCCTAACCTGCACATCCCTGGGCACTATGGGACAGTTTAGCACGGCCAATCCACCCTCACCTACAAATTCCTGGGCACTATGGGACAATTTAGCACGGCCAATCCACCCTAACCTACACATCCCTGGGCACTATGGGACAATTTAGCATGGCCAATCCACCCTAACCTGCACATCCCTGGGCACTATGGGACAGTTTAGCACAGCCAATCCACGCTAATCTGCACATCCCTGGACACTATGGGACAATTTAGCACGGCCAATCCACCCTAACCTGCACATCCCGGGGCACTATGGGACAATTTAGCACGGCCAATCCACCCTAACCTGCACACCCCTGGGCACTATGGGACAATTTAGCATGGCCAATCCACCCTAACCTGCACATCCCTGGACACTATGGGACAATTTACCACGGCCAATCCACCCTAACCTGCACACCCCTGGACACTATGGGACAATTTAGCACAGCCAATCCACCCTAAGTTTTCTATGTTTCTACCCCATAGGAGAATGTTTTTAGTGAGGCTGGTTGAGGGTTGGATATTGGGACCAGAGTATAGATAGGGTCTGATGGTTAGCTGAAACATCCACCCTGAGGGGTGGTGGGGGCTCTTGCCGGTGTGGTGAGTGGGTTTCCTTTCTCTTTGTCTCAAACTCAGGGTTCAGATCCCACCTAATGCCTTGATGATGACGTGAGTGTGTGTCCACAAAGAGTTAAGGTTGGAACACTTGGATACACACATCAATAGCCAAAGGGAACAGGAAGACAGCTTTCTGCTCAGTCATGTTTCAACAGGAGGAGTATATGTCAGTCTGAGGCCAAGAGATTGGGACTACCACAAAATGGCTCTGGATAGAAATGGAAAAACCCAACAGTGCAACCCATCCCTCAGCACTGACCCTCCGACAGTGCAACCCATCCCTCAGCACTGACCCTCCGACAGTGCAGCACTCCCTCAGTACTGACCCTCCGACAGTGCGGCGCTCCCTCAGCACTGACCCTCCGACAGTGCGGCACTCCCTCAGTACTGACCCTCCGACAGTGCGGCACTCCCTCAGTACTGACCCTCTGACAGTGCGGCGCTCCCTCAGCACTGACCCTCTGACAGTGCGGCGCTCCCTCAGCACTGACCCTCTGACAGTGCGGCGCTCCCTCAGCACTGACCCTCTGACAGTGCGGCGCTCCCTCACCACTGACCCTCTGACAGTGCGGCGCTCCCTCAGCACTGACCCTCTGACAGTGCGGCCTCCCTCAGTACTGACCCTCCGACAGTGCGGCACTCCCTCAATACTGACCCTCTGACAGTGCAGCACTCTCTCAATACTGACCCTCCGACCGTGCAGCACTCCCTCAGTACTGACCCTCTGACAGTGCAGCACTCCCTCAGTACTGACCCTCTGACAGTGCGGCACTCCCTCAGTACTGACCCTCCGACAGTGCGGCACTCCCTCAGTACTGACCCTCCGACAGTGCGGCGCTCCCTCAGTACTGACCCTCCGACAGTGCGGCGCTCCCTCAGTACTGACCCTCCGACAGTGCGACGCTCCCTCAGTACTGACCCTCCGACAGTGCGGCGCTCCCTCAGTACTGACCCTCCGACAGTGCGGCGCTCCCTCAGTACTGACCCTCCGACAATGCGGCACTCCCTCAGTACTGACCCTCCGACAGTGCGGCGCTCCCTCAGTACTGACCCTCCGACAGTGCGGCGCTCCCTCAGTACTGACCCTCCGACAGTGCCGCACTCCCTCAGTACTGACCCTCTGACAGTGCGGCACTCCCTCAGCACTGACCCTCCGACAGTGCGGCGCTCCCTCAGTACTAGTTGTGGGGTATGTACAGTGTTTTCCAGAGGTCAGATTGGATGACATGGATGCCCACTGAGTGACATTTGCACCAATCAGAAAGAGTCTTGAAGGCACCAGCCCTGACCTCACTTCCCGAGAGTTACTGATGTCTCAGCATTCCTCCTCAGCTTTGACCAAAATCAAAGTATATTTTGAAAGGGTTCGGTTCTAGACCCACCCCTACTGCCTCAGCGTCACTCCCTCCAGGCTTCTGACTGTCATCAGGAACACTCTCTTCCACACCTCTCTGCGGGATGGGAAGGTGGATTCACCATCCACACTAGAGCTCAGGGCTCAGAGCGATAAAACGAGGTGAGACTCCAGGTAACACAGCCACAGCAGTCACCAACACACCACCCAGCGCTTTCAATGTGATTGCAGCTGAGCTCTCCCTGTCCTGGGGAGTGTTTGATGGGGGACAGTGTAGAGAGAGCTTTACTCTGTATCTAACCCCGTGCTGTCCCTGTGCTGGGGAGTGTTTGATGGGGGACAGTGTAGAGGGAGCTTTACTCTGTATCTAACCCCGTGCTGTCCCTGTGCTGGGGAGTGTTTGATGGGGGACAGTGTAGAGGGAGCTTTACTCTGTATCTAACCCCGTGCTGTCCCTGTGCTGGGGAGTGTTTGATGGGGGACAGTGTAGAGGGAGCTTTACTCTGTATCTAACCCCGTGCTGTCCCTGTGCTGGGGAGTGTTTGATGGGGGACAGTGTAGAGGGAGCTTTACTCTGTATCTAACCCCGTGCTGTCCCTGTCCTGTGGAGTGTTTGATGGGAGACAGTGTAGAGGGAGCTTTACTCTGTATCTAACCCCGTGCTGTCCCTGTCCTGGGGAGTGTTTGATGGGGGACAGTGTAGAGGGAGCTTTACTCTGTGTCTAACCCCGTGCTGTCACTGTCCTGTGGAGTGTTTGATGGGAGACAGTGTAGAGGGAGCTTTACTCTGTATCTAACCCTGTGCTGTCCCTGTTTTGGGGATTGTTTGATGGGGGACAGTGTAGAGGGAGCTTTACTCTGTATCTAACCCTGTGCTGTCCCTGTCCTGGGGAGTGTTTGATGGGGGGACAGTGTAGAGGGAGCTTTACTCTGTATCTAACCCCGTGCTGCCCCTGTCCTGGGGAGTGTTTGATGGGGGGACAGTGTAGATGGAGCTTTACTCTGTATCTAACCCTGTGCTGTCCCTGTCCTGGGGACTGTTTGATGGGGGGACAGTGTCGTGTGTGAATGGTCAAGTCTCGAGTTGATTTACATGGGCGATGAGGTTGCTCGATTCGCTCGGTGCCGAGACAGGAGGAGGCACTGCACAGTCAGATGGAAAGTCTTAATGAGGTGACATTTTAATCTGTCTCCATTCAGAGGGGAATGATTAAGTTCAGCCAGTCGTGTCATCTCGAACGCTGACTAACAAGTTATTCAAATTGAATCATTTGCCTGCCTGAGTCTCAATTTGGGATTCCAGCCCCAGTGTGTTTCACGGCCAAGTATAGTTTGCAAAATGCGAGAGAGTCAGTTTCTCCTGCTCCGTCAAAGGTTCATGTCCCAACCACTACCCGGGGCGGAAACGGGGCCCGAGAGTCGTACAGCGCACTCTGTGATGGGGTTGCTTCATTTCACGGGGAAGTGCTGCACCCTGGCACAGATACCTGTCCCGTGAACCCCACGTTCTTCTCCCTGCGTGTCCCCTGCGTTCCTGTCTCCCGCGTGCTGTCTTCAGACCCAGTGGGCGATGAGCTTCCAGGTTCAAATCCCACACCCGGGGCCTTCCTGAAGCAGCCCCGAACGCTCACGCCGGCCAATTGGCAAGGGGGGTGAGTGACTCCCGTCCCGAGCACAGGCGACAGACACGTCTCTCAAAATTGGCTCGCGGGATGTGGGCATCCCTGGCGAGGTCGGGTGACCTCGGAAGGCGCTCAGCTGCTCGGGCCCACACTCCGTGGCTGATCTGACCATCCTCACCTCCAATTGTCTGCCTTCACCGCTCAATTCCCCCCAACCCCGTCCTGATTAGAAATCTGTCCGTCTCAGCCCTGAATCTGCTCAACGACCCAGCCGCCTGCGGTAAAGAACTCCACAGATTCACTAACCCACCAAGAGAACAAATCCCTCCTCGTCTCTGTCTTCAACACCTCCTATTCTGAGACAGTGACATCCAGGCCTCGGCTCTTCCACAAGGAGAAACAACTTCCGCACCTTTCCCTTCAGAATCTCGTGTGCTTCATTCAGGTCACCTTTCATCCTAACTCCAACACGCACAGCCTCCATCTCCTCAACCTCTCCTCCAAAGATAGTCCCTCCATAGCTCGCGAATCTTCCCTGGGCTGCTTCCATTGCCAGCGTATCGCTCCTTCGACAAGGCACCCCAAAACTGATCCAGCTGATCTGTAATCTGACTAGTACCCTCCGCAGAACCTGCCGGGACGGCATCGTGGCTCAGAGTCTGGCACTGCTGCTAGGGACCCAGGTTCGATTCCAGCCTCGGGCGACCGTCTGTGTGGAGTTTGCACGTTCCTTCCTCCAAAGATGTGCAGATTAGCCGTGGGAGATGTAGGGTTATAGGGTGCAGGTGCTGGGGATGGGCGGGATGCTGGTCGCGTGGCCTCAAGGGGCCGAATGGCCTCTTCCTGCACTGCGGGGATTCGAAGAATCCCTGCTTTTTCCCTTTGCCCTTTGAACTGAGTGTCTCGGTGAAAGGTCGTCTAAGAGTTGGCCACTTTGGTGTGGGTCTGGTGTCACATGTAGGCCAGACTGGGTGAGGACAGCAGATTCTGTGCCCCCCCCCCCCCCCCATAGCCCCCCCACTAAGTGTACCAGATGGGTTTTCACAACAATCGACAATGGTTTCCTGTTTGGCATTCCCGTAATGAGCCTTCGGATATAGGATTGTAATTGATTTGACTCTGGAAGTTGAACTTGTAACTCCCACAGCATGACCCGAGTGTGGCAAAAGCTTTATTGTCCCAACACACAGCTGCTCTCACCTCACAGAAGTGGTCAGGATTACAGGGAACTGTCAGACCCAGCTTTGTTGGTGTATGGAGGCTGGTATTCCATTACCAACGCTCCCTTTGTTTACCCATGGAGAGTCCCTGACACTGATCCAGCTCCCTCAGAGCCAGCTCTCACAGTGAACAGAACCCCTGACCCTCCTGTTTATCGAGTTTTGAGAAGATTTGTAGCTCAGGTTGAGGTTCTGGATGTAGGTTTGCTCGCTGAGCTGGAGGGTTCATTTCCAGATGTTTCGCCACCCTACTAGGTAACACCTTCAGTAGGCCTCAGGCGAAGCAATGTACAGGATTCCTGCTTTGTATTTATATGTTTGGATTTCTCTGGGTTGGTGATGTCATTTCCAACAAACGCATCGAGTTAGACCCCATCCACCAACCCCTGAGAAAAAGAACAGGAAATGATGTCACCACCGGAAATGACGTCACCATACGAAATGACATCACCAACCCAACGAAACCCTAAACATATAAATACAAAGCAGGAATCACGTACACTGCTTCACCTGAGGCCCACTGAAGATGATATCCACTAGGATATGAACCTCCCAGCTCAGCAAGCAAACCTACATCCACCTCCTGTTTATATCTGTCAGCCAGGGCTCCCCCATTGATTAGATTCCCTACAGTGTGGAAACAGGCCCTTCGGCCCAACAAGTCCACACCGATCCTCTGAAGAGTAACCCACCCAGACCCATTTCCTTCTGACTAATGCACCTAACAATATGGGCAATTTAGCATGGTCAATCCACCCTAACCTGCACACCTTTGGACTGTGGGAGGAAACCGGAGCACCTGAAGGAAACCCACGCAGACACAGGGGAGGGAGAATGTGCAAACTCCACACAGGCAGTCGCCCGAGGCTGAGAATCGAACCTGGGACCCTGGTGCTGTGAGGCAGCAGTGCTAACCCACTGAGCCACAGTGCCGCCCAGCTTAACAGCCCCAGTCAGGGAACTCTCATTCCGTGGCCTCAATAAAGTCACCACAATTGGATCAGGTGAATAATCACATTTTGGCACGTGTGCTCTTGCTGTGCACGTTTTGGTGAGCGCGTTTCCCCACATTCTACTTCAGTAGCTATTTCATCATGTGGGGAGTGGCCGGGTGCACTGACATCAGGGAAAGGTGCTTTCAAAATGAAACGTCTTCCTCGTTGACCGTTCTAACTGCTGGTCTGCCGAGGGGGAATAACGTTTCCCTCAATGAAAATGTGACTGTTGAAGGAAACAGGAGGCATCTCTCATCCCCTGTTCCGCTCTCGCTATGAATCGAATGTGAACAATAATCCCAGGGGTTCCATCTTTCAGTACGCGGGTTACTTCAAACAATCCCAAGATTGTTTCGCGACACACTTCAGTTTTAAACAGTCAACGCATCTCCTTGGGGAGCTAATGGCCTAGTTAATCCAGATATCCAGGTGCTGGGTACCTGGGTTCGAATCCCTCCACGGCAGACGGTGGAATTTGAATTCATTAAAAATCTGGAATTATGCATCTAATGATTACCATGGAACGATTGCTGGAGAGACCCATCTGGTTCATTAATCTACTTTCAGGAAAGAAACTGGTGTCCTTACCTTGTGTAACTCCAGACCCACAGCAATGTAGCTAACTTATAACTGAGCTCCTGAATGGGCAATAAACGTTAGCCTAACCAGTGAGGCCCTCATCTTATGAATTAATATTTTTTAAAAAGTACATTGTGGATTAATTTAATCAGATCTTGTGCCTCTTGATTCTTTGTAATCTTGTAGCTGAACATAAACTCCATTTGCTCAGTTAGCCTGTCCATGTCAGACGGGTGATGGGTTATTTCTACCTGCAGAAGTACTGCACATGGTAAATATGGTCCTGCTCCCTCTGACCTCCAATCCCCTGTTTCACTTGTACCAGCCGTGGATAAAGCACCTCTGGGGATAGAGGTAGGGTTCGGGTGCCAGGTGGGTGAATTAATGGGCCCCAATGAAGGATGAAGGTGTTTCATGGGTGGGCGGTCTTAGTTTGGGAGGAGGTTGGAGAGATAGGAAGATGGTGTGAGCATAAGGTGGCTCAGTGGTTAGCACCGCTGCCTCACAGTGCCAGAGACCTGGGTTCGATTCTAGCCTCAGTCTGTGTGGAGTTTGCAGTTCACCCTGTGTCTGCGTGGGGTTTCCTCTGGGTGCTCTGGTCTTCTCCTACAGTCCAAAGGTGTGCAGGTTAGGGTGGATTGGCCGTGCTAAATTGTCCCATAGTGCCCAGGGATGTGCAGGTTAGGGTGGATTGGCCGTGCTAAATTGTCCCATAGTGCCCAGGGATGTGCAGGTTATGGTGAGTCTGGGTGGGATGCTTTTCGTCGAGGCCATGTGGACTTGATGGGCCGAATGGCCTGTTTCCACACTGCAGGAATTGTATATGGAATTTGCAATCTTTATGGAGACAGTCTTTGTCATAAAACAGTGCAGGTTGTAAGAGACCATATTGTGTGTGCATTATATAATAATAGACTGTTGAATCCAATTGTAATAATTCCGTTGCGTATTCATTAGTAGAGTGCTGCTTCACTTGGTTATATTTTGCTTGTTATCAATATTAATTCAGTAAATTACCATATTATTATGCTCCTGTGTATATTACCTAATTATGTATGGTGTTTCTAGGTCAGAAGAGACCTCTGAAGGTAACTGATGCTGTTTTTCTGTGCACTGGCAGACTGCAGATGATTTTGCTCAATGCAGGGCCCCGGGAAGTGAGTGGGCTTGCTTGGTTTTTTGTCAGGCAGCGAGGGGGTGACTGCTTGCTGAAACCCTGGAATGGAATCCTGAGACTTGCCTGAATCAGGAGAGAGACCACGGGCAGAGATCCACAGCTCTCCAGCCTCTCCCACCCAATCCTCCCCACCCCGGCTTCCCATCATTCCCTTGGCAGTCGGGCCTTCAGACAACCCAAAATGTTTGAAAATCCCCTCCCAGGCCTCTCCATCTCGTTCTCTGTCTCTCTCCCTCTGTCTCCACCGTCAAGACCCTCCTTAGACCCATGGTTAACCCACATCACCTGAACATCCCTGGGCACTATGGGACAATTTAGCACGGCCAATCCACCCTAACCTGCACATCCCTGGACACTATGGGACAATTTAGCACGGCCAATCCACCCTAACCTGAACATCCCTGGGCACTATGGGACAATTTAGCACGGCCAATCCACCCTCACCTGCACATCCCTGGGCACTATGGGACAATTTAGCACGGCCAATCCACCCTAACCCGCACATCCCTGGGCACTATGGGACAATTTAGCACGGCCAATCCACCCTAACCTGTACACCCCAGAGCACTATGGGACAATTTAGCACGGCCAATCCACCCTAACCTGCACATCCCTGGGCACTATGGGACAATTTAGCACGGCCAGTCCACCCTAACCTGCACATCCCTGGACACTATGGGACAATTTAGCACGGCCAATCCACCCTAACCTGCACATCCCTGGGCACTATGGGACAATTTAGCACGGCCAATCCACCCTAACCTGCACATCCCTGGGCACTATGGGACAATTTAGCACGGCCAATCCACCCTAACCTGTACACCCCAGAGCACTATGGGACAATTTAGCACGGCCAATCCACCCTAACCTGCACATCCCTGGGCACTATGGGACAATTTAGCACGGCCAATCCACCCTAACCTGCACATCCCTGGGCACTATGGGACAATTTAGCACGGCCAATCCACCCTAACCTGCACATCCCTGGGCACTATGGGACAATTTAGCACGGCCAATCCACCCTAACCTGCACATCCCTGGGCACTATGGGGCAATTTAGCACGGCCAATCCACCCTAACCTGCACATCCCTGGACACTATGGGACAATTTAGCACGGCCAATCCACCCTAACCTGCACATCCCTGGGCACTATGGGACAATTTAGCACAGCCAATCCACCCTAACCTGCACATCCCTGGGCACTATGGGACAATTTAGCACGGCCAATCCCACCCTAACCTGCACATCCCTGGGCACCATGGGACAATTTAGCATGGCCAATCCACCCTAACCTGAAGGAGGTAGTTGGTCACCAGTCCTTGTATGGTGCAGGGTCAAATATAGCTGTGCGAGGTCACCTCCAACAGCCTTGCTGGGTGGGAGGATGGGATTTGAAAGGTAGCAGTTTCACTAATACTGTCCACATTATTGTTAGCTGGGTTCTGGAACACACAATAGACCAGACTGTCCCTAAACTGTGCCAGGGTTGGGGGAGTAGTGGGGTGGTGGGTTGATGAAATAAATGGGTTTTAAGCTGGGGAATTAGACTAGGAACTCTATGCATTTTCCCTCTTTGCCTGTTTCTTGGAGTAAATTTAAGCCAATAGCTGTATTCAGACACTCAAATCCTATTAGCTCAGTAAAGGGCCATAAATATTCTTTATTAATAATTTAAAATCCCTTTAAACCTCATTGTTTTTACAGGAAGGTATTAAAGGATAATCATTGACTGATTGTCTCTCTCGTATTCTACCCTCTGCTTGGAACTGAGTGGACCTCTCGATAATTGCTCTTGAACCAGGTGCTGCCAGTTTCCAGTGGTACTGCTGTATCTCTAACCTCTCCAGCCCCCGTCACCTGTATCTATCACAGGCCACCCGAGAGCTTGGAGGGATGGGGACAGGCGGGTGGTCTTCACAAATTACAATTGTCTCCAACAGTTCAGCTCAGTAGCTCATTCCTGTGAATGGGTAATCATGGCTATTTGACTTTAGGAGGCGGCATCAAAGCTGCACTTGTGCATTCATAATCCAAACACGCACATACAATACTCACTCACACAGACACACAAACACACACCATGCACACACCACACACACACACTACTCACTCACACAGACATACAAACACGCACACCATGCACACACCACACACACACACTACTCACTCACACAGACACACAAACACGCACACCACGCGCACACCACACACACACACACACTACTCACTCAGACACACAAACACGCACACCACACACACACACTCACGCACACCACACACACTACTCACTCACACAGACACACAAACACGTACACCACACACACACACACTCACGCACAGACACACAAACACGCACACCACACACACACACACACACTCATGCACACCACGCACACTACTCACTCACAGACACACAACACGCACACCACACACATTACTCACTCACACAGACACACACACCACACACACTCACTCACACACACACACCACACACTCACACACTCACGCACACACACTATTCACTCACAGACATACACTCACACACAACACACAAACACTCACGCACATCACACACACACACACGCATACCACACACACTACTCACACACACATCACACATAAACACTCACGCACACCACACACACACCCTTGCACACACTCTCACACACACACACACTCGCACACACTCTCACACACACACCACACACACACATTCATGCACACCACACACACACACATACACACACGCACACACACGCACACCACACACTCAGCTCACAGACACACACCACACACTCACGCACACCACACACAAAACTTCCCCCCACACACACCCCACACACACACCCACACACACTCCCACACACACACACTCCGCACCCCCCACACACTCACACTTTCCCCACACACACACCACACACACACATGCACACACACACTCATACACTTCCCCCCCAGATACACACACCATGTAACCCACACACATACTGCCCCTCAGACACACACAGAGACACATACACACTCACTCACACTCACACTCAAACTCATACACACACATACACAATCACTCACTTCAATCCCACACAAACACACATCACGTTTACTCACACTCAAACCCATATACACACACACATACACACTCACTCACCTCAAACCAATATACACACACACACACAGACACAGACACACACACACTTACTCGCACTTTATCCAACACATGGGCACACTCACTCTCACACAAACACACAAAATCCCACGCACAGGCATACCTCTTCACATACCATGCACATTGATACACATTCATTATGCAGACTCACTCACACACACCCACCTAGTTATACCTCCACACTTACATATCCACTGAGACACCATCTCCATCCAGAGAGTCTCACTCACTCACTGTCACATCCTGTATACACAGTCAGTGAAATACACTCATACCCACACATGGAAACATGTGCACTGATTTACAGACTCACTGATATACGCAGAGTCATACAAACACACAATGAAACATACACACACTGATACACGCGCACACTGATACAAACGCACAGACACATCCACACACTGATACACGCGCAAATTGGTACACACACACACTGATGCATACAAACACTGATATATATGCAGACTGATATACACACACTGATATACATACGCACTTTGATACATGCGCACACTGATACATTCACTCACTGATATATAGTATACTCACACTAATACTATGTACGCATATACACACACTGATACACACACTGATACACACACTGATACATTCACACGCTGACATATACACACTGACATATACACACACACTGATACACACGCACACTGATATACAAACACTGATACAGTCACACACTGACATATACACACTGACATATACACACGCACACTGATACACACACAGATACATGTGCATACTGATACAAGCACACACGCATACTGATACACACGCATACTGATACACACGCATACTGATACACACGCATACTGATACATGTGCACACTGATACATGCGCACACTGACATATACACATTGATACATGCACATACTGATACATGCGCACACTGATATATGCGCAAATTGATACATATGCACACTGATACACACGCACATTGATACATTCACACACTGACATATACACATTGATACATGCACATACTGATACATGCGCAAATTGATACATGCGCACACTGATACATATGCACACTGATACACACGCACATTGATACATTCACACACTGACATATATACACATTGACACATGCGCAGTGATACATGCGCACACTGATACATTCGCTCACTGATATATAGTATACGCACACTGATACAAACACACTGATACAGTCACACACTAACATATATACACACTGATATGCGCACATTGATACATGCGCACACTGATGCATGCCCTCACTGATATATAGTATACGCACACTGATACACACGCACACTGATACACATGCAAACTGATACATACGCACATTGATACATTAACACACTGACATATACACACATTGATACATACGCACATTGATACGTGCGTACCCTGATACACACGCACACTGATACATCTACACTGATACACACGCACATTGGTATATACGCACACTGATACATATGCACACTGATACATACGCACACTGATACACACGCACACTGATACATATGCACACTGATACACACGCACACTGATACACACGCACACTGATACACACGCACACTGATACACACGCACACTGATACACACACACACTGATACACACGCACACTGATACACACGCACATTGATACACACGCACATTGATACACACGCACACTGATACACACGCACATTGATACACACGCACACTGATACACACGCACACTGATACATACACACACTGATACACACACACTGATACACACGCACACTGATACACACACACTGATACATACGCACACTGATACACACGCACACTGAAACATACGCACACTGATACACACGCACATTGGTATATACGCACACTGATACATATGCACACTGATACACACGCACATTGGTATATACGCACACTGATACATATGCACACTGATACACACACTAATAAACACGCACACTGATACACACACACACTGATACACACGCACACTGATACACACACACAAACTGATACACACACACTGATACATACGCACACTGATACATGCGCACACTGACATATACACATTGATACATGCACATACTGATATATGCGCAAATTGATACATGTGCACATTGATACATGCGCACACTGACATATACACATTGATACATGCACATACTGATACATGCGCACACTGATATATGCGCAAATTGATACATATGCACACTGATACACACGCACATTGATACATTCATACACTGACATATACACATTGATACATGCACATACTGATACATGCGCAAATTGATACATGCGCACACTGATACATATGCACACTGATACACACGCACATTGATACATTCACACACTGACATATACACATTGATACATGCGCAGTGATACATGCGCACACTGATATATAGTATACGCACACTGATACAAACACACTGATACAGTCACACACTAACATATATACACACTGATATGCGCACATTGATACATGCGCACACTGATGCATGCCCTCACTGATATATAGTATACGCACACTGATACACACGCACACTGATACACATGCAAACTGATACATACGCACATTGATACATTAACACACTGACATATACACACATTGATACATACGCACATTGATACGTGCGTACCCTGATACACACACACACTGATACATCTACACTGATACACACGCACATTGGTATATACGCACACTGATACATATGCACACTGATACACACACACTGATACATACGCACACTGATACACACGCACACTGATACATATGCACACTGATACACACGCACACTGATACACACGCACACTGATACACACGCACACTGATACACGCACACTGATACACACACACTGATACATACAGACACTGATACATACGCACACTGATACACACACACTGATACACACGCACACTGATACACACGCACATTGATACACACGCACACTGATACACACGCACATTGATACACACGCACACTGATACACACGCACACTGATACATACACACACTGATACACACACACTGATACACACGCACACTGATACACACACACTGATACATACGCACACTGATACACACGCACACTGAAACATACGCACACTGATACACACGCACATTGGTATATACGCACACTGATACATACGCACACTGATACACACGCACACTGATACACACGCACACTGATACATACGCACACTGATACACACACACACTGATACACACGCGCACTGATACACACACACAAACTGATACACACACACTGATACATACGCACACTGATACATACGCACACTGATACACACACACTGATACACACGCACACTGATACACACGCACACTGATACACACGCACACTGATACACACGCACATTGATACACACGCACACTGATACACACGCACACTGATACACACGCACATTGATACACACGCACACTGATACACACGCACTGATAATACACACACTGATACATACACACACTGATACACACGCACACTGAAACATACGCACACTGATACACACGCACATTGGTATATACGCACACTGATACATATGCACACTGATACACACACACTAATAAACACGAACACTGATAAACACGCACACTGATACATATGCACACTGATACACACACAATGTTAAACACGCACACTGATACATACGCACACTGATAGATACACACACTGATACATACACACACTGATACATACACACACTGATACATATGCACACTCATACGCACACACACTGATACATATGCACACTGATACATACACACTGATACACACACACACTGATACATACACACACTGATACATACACACACTGATACATACGCACACTGATACATACGCACACTGATACATACGCACACTGATACATACACACACTGATACACACACACACTGATACACACACACTGATACACACGCACACTGATACACACACACTGATACACACGCACACTGATACACACGCACACTGATACATACGCACACTGATACATACGCACACTGATACACACACACACTGATACACACACACACTGATACATACGCACACTGATACATACGCATACTGATACATACACACTGATACACACACACACTGATACACACACACACTGATACACACACACACTGATACACATGCACACTGATACATACGCACACTGATACACACGCACACTGATACACACGCACACTGATACACACGCACACTGATACACAGGCACACTGATACATACGCACACTGATACACACGCACACTGATACACACGCACACTGATACACACGCACACTGATACACACGCACACTGATACATACGCACACTGATACATACGCACACTGATACACACACACTGATACATACGCACACTGATACATACGCACACTGATACATACGCACACTGATACACACTCACTGATACACACACACACTGATACACACGCACACTGATACATACGCACACTGATGCATACGCACACTGATACACACGCACACTGATACACACGCACACTGATACATACACACACTGATACACACACACTGATACATACACACACTGATACACACACACTGATACATACGCACACTGATACACACACACTGATACACACACACTGATACACACACACTGATACACACGCACACTGATACACACACACTGCTACACACACACACTGATACACACGCACACTGATACATACACACACTGATACATACACACTGATACATAGACACACTGATACACACACACACTGATACACACACATTGATACATACACACACTGATACACACACACTGATACATACGCACACTGATACACACACGCTGATACATACACACTGATACATAGACACACTGATACGTACACACACTGATACACACACACACTGATATACATACACACACTGATACACACACACACACTGATACATACACACTGATACATACGCACACTGATACATACACACACTGATACATACACACTGATACATACACACACTGATACATACACACTGATACATACACACACTGATACATACACACACTGATACACACACACACTGATATACATACACACACTGATACACACACACACACTGATACATACACACTGATACATACGCACACTGATACATACACACACTGATACATACACACTGATACACACACACACTGATATACATACACACACTGATACACACACACACACTGATACATACACACTGATACATACACACACTGATACATACACACTGATACATACACACACTGATACATACACACACTGATACACACACACACTGATATACATACACACACTGATACACACACACACACTGATACATACACACTGATACACACGCACACTGATACATACACACTGATACATACACACTGATACACACGCACACTGATACACACGCACACTGATACACACACACACACTGATACACACACAGATACATACATGCACTGATACACACACGCACTGATACATACACGCATGATACATACACACACTGATACACACAGTGATACACACACACACTGATACATCTACACTGATACACACACACACACTGATACATACACACAATGATACACACACACACTGATGCACACACACACTGATACACACACACACTGATACACACACACACACTGATGCACACACACACTGATACATACACACACTGATACACACACACTGATGCACACACACTGATGCACACACACACACTGATACACACACAGATACATACATGCACTGATACACACACGCACTGATACATACACGCATGATACATACACACACTGATACACATGCACACACACACTCATACATACACCCACTGATACACACACACCCACTGATACACACACACACACTGATACACTCACAGAGACACACACTGATACATACACCCACTGATACACACACACTGATACACACACACCCACTGATACACACACACACACTGATACATACACACTGATACACACACACACACACACACATACACACACACACTGATACACACACAGAGACACACACAGAGACACACACTGATACATACACCCATTGATACACACACGCACTGATACATACACACACTGATACATACACACACTGACACACACACTGATACATACACACACTGGTACACACACACCGATACACACGCACCGATACACACGCACCGATACACACACACCGATACATCCGCACACTGATACACACACACACTGATGCACACACACTGATGCACACACACTGATACACACACACACACACTGATACACACACACACTGATACACACACACACACACTGATACACACACACACTGATACACACACACACACTGATACACACACAGATACATACATGCACTGATACACACACGCACTGATACATACACGCATGATACATACACACACTGATACACACAGTGATACACACACACACTGATACATCTACACTGATACACACACACACACTGATGCACACACACACTGATACACACACACACTGATGCACACACACACTGATACATACACACACTGATACACACACACTGATGCACACACACTGATGCACACACACACACTGATACACACACAGATACATACATGCACTGATACACACACGCACTGATACATACACGCATGATACATACACACACTGATACACATGCACACACACACTCATACATACACCCACTGATACACATACACCCACTGATACACACACACACACTGATACACACACAGATACATACATGCACTGATACACACACGCACTGATACATACACGCATGATACATACACACACTGATACACATGCACACACACACTCATACATACACCCACTGATACACATACACCCACTGATACACACACACCCACTGATACACACACACACACTGATACATGCACACTGATACACACACACTGATACACACACAGAGACACACACAGAGACACACACTGATACATACACCCATTGATACACACACGCACTGATACATACACACACTGATACATACACACACTGACACACACACTGGTACACACACACCGATACACACGCACCGATACACACGCACCGATACACACGCACCGATACACACACACCGATACATCCGCACACTGATACACACACACACTGATGCACACACACTGATGCACACACACTGATACACACACACTGATACACACACACACACTGATACACACACAGAGACACATACACAGATACATACACACACACTGATGCACACACACTGATACACACACACACTGATACACACACAGAGACACACGCACAGATACATACGCACACTGATACACACACACACTGATACACACGCACACTGATACACACACACACTGATACATCTACACTGATACACACACTGATACACACAGTGATACACACACACTGATACATACACACACTGATACACACACACACTGATACATCTACACTGATACACACACTGATACACACAGTGATACACACACACTGATACATACACACACTGACGCACACACACACTGACGCACACACACACTGAAAGACACACAGTGATACACACACACACTGATACATCTACACTAATACACACACACACTGATACACACACACACACACTGATACATCTACACTGATACACACACACACACTGATACACACACACACTGATACATACACACACTGATACATACACACACTGATACACACACACTGATACATATACACACTGATACATACACACACACACTGATACACACACACTGATACACACAGTGATACATCTACACTGATACACACACACACTGATACATACACACACTGATACACACGCACACTGATACACACGCACACTGATACACACGCACACTGATACACACACACTGATGCACACACACACTGATACACACACACTGATACACACACACTGATGCACACACTGATACATACACACACTGATACATACACACACTGATACACACGCACACTGATACACACACACACTGATACACACACACACTGATGCACACACACACTGATACATACACACACTGATACACACACACTGATGCACACACACACTGATGCATACGCACACTGATGCATACGCACACTGATACATACGCACACTGATACACACACACTGATGCACACACTGATACATACACACACTGATACATACACACACTGATGCACACACACACTGATACATACACACACTGATACACACACACTGATGCACACACACACTGATGCATACGCACACTGATGCATACGCACACTGATACATACACACACTGATACACACACACTGATGCACACACACACTGATGCATACGCACACTGATGCATACGCACACTGATACATACACACACTGATACACACACACACTGATACACACACACACTGATACATCTACACTGATACATACACACACTGATACATACACACACTGATACACACGCACACTGATACACACACACACTGATGCACACACACACTGATACACACACACACTGATGCACACACACACTGATACATACACACACTGATACACACACACTGATGCACACACACACTGATGCATACGCACACTGATGCATACGCACACTGATACATACACACACTGATACACACACACTGATGCACACACTGATACATACACACACTGATACACACACACACTGATACACACACACACTGATACATCTACACTGATACATACACACACTGATACATACACACACTGATACACACGCACACTGATACACACACACACTGATGCACACACACACTGATACACACACACACTGATGCACACACACACTGATACATACACACACTGATACATACACACACTGATACACACACACACTGATACACACACACACTGATGCACACACACACTGATACACACACACACTGATACATCTACACTGATACACACACACACTGATACATACACACACTGATACACACACACTGATACACACACACACTGATACATACACACACTGATACACACACACTGATACACACACACACTGATACACACACACACTGATGCACACACACACTGATACACACACACACTGATACACACACACACTGATGCACACACACACTGATACATACACACACTGATACACACACACTGATACACACAGTGATACACACACACACTGATACATCTACACTGATACACACACACACTGATACACACACACACTGATACACACACACACTGATGCACACACACACTGATACACACACACATTGATACACACACACACTGATGCACACACACACTGATACATACACACACTGATACATACACACACTGATACACACGCACACACACACTGATACACACACACACTGATACACACACACAGATACACACACAGAGACACCCACTGATACATACACCCACTGATACACACGCACACTGATACACACGCACACTGATACACACACTGATGCATACACACACTGATGCATACACACACACTGATACACACAGTGAAACACACACACTGATACACACACACTGATACACACAGTGATACACACACACATTGATACACACACACACTGATACACACAGTGATACACACACACACTGATACACACACACTGATACACACAGTTATACACACACACTGATACACACAGTGATACACACACACACTGATACACACACACACTGATACACACAGTGATACACACACACACTGATACACACACACTGATACACACAGTGATACACACACACACTGATACACACACACACTGATGCACACACACACTGATACATACACACACTGATACATACACACACTGATACACACGCACACACACACTGATACACACACACACTGATACACACACACAGATACACACACAGAGACACCCACTGATACATACACCCACTGATACACACGCACACTGATACACACGCACACTGATACACACACTGATGTATACACACACTGATGCATACACACACACTGATACACACAGTGAAACACACACACTGATACACACACACTGATACACACAGTGATACACACACACATTGGTACACGCACACACTGATACACACAGTGATACACACACACTGATACACACACACTGATACACACAGTGATACACACGCACACTGATACACACACACACTGATACATACACACACTGATACATACACAAACTGATACACACAGTGATACACACACACACTGATACATCTACACTGATACACACACACACTGATACATACACACACTGATACACACACACTGATGCACACACACACTGATACATACACACACTGATACACACACACTGATACACACACACACTGATACACACAGTGATACACACACTGATACATACACACACTGATACACACACACACTGATACACACACACACTGATACATCTACACTGATACATACACACACTGATACATACACACACTGATACACACGCACACTGATACACACACACACTGATGCACACACACACTGATACACACACACACTGATGCACACACACACTGATACACACACACACTGATACACACACACACTGATGCACACACACACTGATACACACACACTGATACATCTACACTGATACACACACACACTGATACATACACACACTGATACACACACACTGATACACACACACACTGATACACACACACACTGATACACACACACACTGATGCACACACACACTGATACACACACACACTGATACACACACACACTGATGCACACACACACTGATACATACACACACTGATACACACACACTGATACACACAGTGATACACACACACACTGATACATCTACACTGATACACACACACACTGATACACACACACACTGATACACACACACACTGATGCACACACACACTGATACACACACACACTGATACACACACACACTGATGCACACACACACTGATACATACACACACTGATACATACACACACTGATACACACGCACACACACACTGATACACACACACACTGATACACACACACAGATACACACACAGAGACACCCACTGATACATACACCCACTGATACACACGCACACTGATACACACGCACACTGATACACACACTGATGCATACACACACTGATGCATACACACACACTGATACACACAGTGAAACACACACACTGATACACACACACTGATACACACAGTGATACACACACACATTGATACACACACACACTGATACACACAGTGATACACACACACACTGATACACACACACTGATACACACAGTTATACACACACACTGATACACACAGTGATACACACACACACTGATACACACACACACTGATACACACAGTGATACACACACACACTGATACACACACACTGATACACACAGTGATACACACACACACTGATACACACACACACTGATGCACACACACACTGATACATACACACACTGATACATACACACACTGATACACACGCACACACACACTGATACACACACACACTGATACACACACACAGATACACACACAGAGACACCCACTGATACATACACCCACTGATACACACGCACACTGATACACACGCACACTGATACACACACTGATGTATACACACACTGATGCATACACACACACTGATACACACAGTGAAACACACACACTGATACACACACACTGATACACACAGTGATACACACACACATTGGTACACGCACACACTGATACACACAGTGATACACACACACTGATACACACACACTGATACACACAGTGATACACACGCACACTGATACACACACACACTGATACATACACACACTGATACATACACACACTGATACACACAGTGATACACACACACACTGATACATCTACACTGATACACACACACACTGATACATACACACACTGATACACACACACTGATGCACACACACACTGATACATACACACACTGATACACACACACTGATACACACACACACTGATACACACAGTGATACACACACACACTGATACACACACACACTGATACATACACACACTGATGCACACACACACTGATACATACACACACTGATACACACACACACTGATACACACAGTGATACACACACACACTGATACACACACACACTGATACACACACACACTGATGCACACACACTGATACACACACACACTGATACAGACACACACATGCACACACACTGATGCACACACACTGATACACACACACACTGATGCACACACACACTGATACATACACACACTGATACAGACACACTGATACACACACACACTGATACACACACACACTGATGCACACACACACTGATACACACACTGATGCACACACACACTGATACATACACACACTGCTACATACACACACTGACGCACACACACACACTGATACATACACACACTGGTACAGACACACTGATACACACACACTGATACATCTACACTGATACACACACACACTGATACACACACACACTGATACACACACACACTGATACATACACACACTGATACACACGCACACACACAGTGATACACACACACACTGATACACACACACACTGATACACACACACACTGATGCACACACACACTGATACATACACACACTGATACAGACACACACTGATACACACACACTGATACACACACACACTGATACAGACACACACATGCACACACACTGATGCACACACACTGATACACACACACACTGATGCACACACACACTGATACATACACACACTGATACAGACACACTGATACACACACACACTGATACATACACACACACACTGATACACACACACTGATACACACACACACTGATGCACACACACACTGATACATACACACACTGCTACATACACACACTGACGCACACACACACACACTGATACATACACACACTGATACACACACACTGATACACACACACTGATACATCTACACTGATACACACGCACACTGATGCACACACACACTGATACACACACACACTGATACACACACACACTGATGCACACACACACTGATGCACACACACACTGATACATACACACACTGATACACACGCGCACACACACACTGATACACACACACACTGATACACACACACTGATACACACACAGAGACACCCACTGATACATACACCCACTGATACACACACACACTGATACACACACACACTGATACATACACACTGATACATACACACTGATATACACACACATCCACTGATACATACACCCACTGATACATACACCCACTGATACACACACACTGATACACACACACACACAGATACACTCACAGAGACACACACTGATACATACACCCACTGATACACACACACTGATACATACACACTGATACACACACACACACTGATACACTCACAGAGACACACACTGATACATACACCCACTGATACACACACACTGACACACACACACTGATACACACACAGATACATATGCACACTGATACACACACACATTGATACACACACATTGATACACACACACATTGATACACACACACACTGATACACACACGCACTGATACACACACACTGATACACACACACACTGATACACACACACACACTGATACACACACACACTGATACATACACACACTGATACACACACACACTGATACACACACACTGATACACACACACACACACACACACTGATAGACACATACACTGATACACACACACACACTGATACACACACACACACTGATACACTCACAGAGACACACACTGATACATACACCCACTGATACACACACACTGATACATACACACACTGATACACACACACACTGATACACACACACTGACACACACACACTGATACACACACACTGATACACACACAGATACATATGCACACTGATACACACACACATTGATACACACACACATTGATACACACACACACTGATACACACACGCACTGATACACACACACTGATACACACACACACTGATACACACACACACACTGATACACACACACACTGATACATACACACACTGATACACACACACACTGATACACACACACACTGATACATACACACTGATACACACACACACACACTGATAGACACATACACTGATACACACACACACACACTGATACACACATACACTGATACACACATACACTGATACACACATACACTGATACACACACACTGATACACACACACACACTGATACACACATACACTGATACACACATACACTGATACACACATACACTGATACACACACACACACTGATACACACACACTGATACACACACACACACTGATACACACATACACTGATACACACATACACTGATACACACATACACTGATACACACACACTGATACACACACACACACTGATACACACACACTGATACACACACACACACTGATACACACATACACTGATACACACATACACTGATACACACATACACTGATACACACACACTGATACACACACATACACTGATACACACACACATTAATACATACACACACTGATACACACATACACTGATACACACATACACTGATACACACACACTGATACACACACACACTGATACACACACACACTGATACACACACACTGATACACACACACATTAATACACACACACACTGATACACACACACACTGATACACACACACTGATACACACACACATTAATACATACACACACTGATACACATCGAAGGCTGAATCCATTGAAATTAGTTGTGTTGCCGTAAGGAATCTATTCCATACTGTCACAGTGGAATTCCGTACTATCACAGAGAGATACATGGTCGCTCGGCCCACAGAATGGTGGGACAGACTCTGTGTCAGGTGATGGCAACATTCCCACAATGAAGTAGGAAGGTGGAAGGGATAGATGAGGGATCTCAGCTATTGTTGCTAACCTGTCAAAGTGGTTCCTTATTGATCCCATTGGGACCCATTTACTTCTCTGCTCACAGAAACCTCCCAGTTCAAGGATTAAATCAGGGCTACCCAGAATTCCTACAGGCTCAGGAGGTCCTTGGAAAAGAGACAGAGACAGAGAGGGATGGAGAGAAACAGAGAGAGTAAGAGACACAAGAGAGAGACAGACAGAGACTGAGACAGAGAGAGAGAGACAGAGAGGGATGGAGAGAAACAGAGAGAGTAAGAGACACAAGAGAGAGACAGACAGAGAGAGAGAGACAGAGAGGGATGGAGAGAAACAGAGAGAGTAAGAGACACAAGAGAGAGACAGACAGAGACTGAGACAGAGAGAGACAGGCAGAGAGACTGAGACAGAGAGAGAGACAGACAGACAGAGAGACTGAGACAGAGAGAGACAGACAGACAGAGAGACTGAGACTGAGACAGACAGACAGAGAGACTGAGACAGAGAGAGAGAGACAGACAGAGAGACTGAGACAGAGAGAGAGACAGACAGAGAGACTGAGACAGAGAGAGACAGACAGACAGACAGAGAGACTGAGACAGAGACAGACAGACAGAGAGACTGAGACAGAGACAGACAGAGAGACTGAGACAGACAGACAGACAGACAGACAGACAGACAGACAGACAGACAGACAGACTGAGACAGATAGAGAGAGACGAGACAGACAGACAGAGAGACTGAGACAGAGAGAGACAGACAGCCAGAGAGACTGAGACAGAGACAGACAGAGAGACAGAGACAGAGACAGACAGAGAGACAGACAGACAGAGAGACTGAGACAGAGAGAGACAGACAGCCAGAGAGACTGAGACAGAGACAGACAGAGAGACAGAGACAGAGAGAGAGACAGACAGACAGACAGACTGAGACAGATAGAGAGAGACAAGACAGACAGACAGAGAGACTGAGACAGAGAGAGACAGACAGACAGACAGAGAGACTGAGACAGAGAGAGAGAGACAGACAGACAGACAGACTGAAACAGAGAGAGAGAGAGAGAGAGAGACGAGACGAGACAGAGAGACTGAGACAGAGAGAGATAAACAGACAGACAGACATAGAGACTGAGACAGAGAGAGAGCCAGACAGACAGAGAGACTGAGACAGAGAGAGATAAACAGACAGACATAGAGACTGAGACAGAGAGAGAGAGACAGATAGAGAGACTGAGACAGAGAGAAACAAAGTGAGACAGAGAGCGCAAGAGATAGAGAGCTAGAGAGAGAGAGAGAGAGAGAGAGATACTGCACAGCGAGGGGAGTGAACCTCTCCTCATCCCTCCCTCAGCTCCTGATACTGTGTCATTTCCCTTTCACCCCCCCCCCCCCCACCCCCTCCCCCCCCCTTGACGATGTCTATCTACCTGTTCTCCATTCTCTGGCTCGCTCTCAGGAATAGTGGGCCTCTTGCTCTTACCTGTACAGGTAGTAGAAGAAGGAGATGAGATAGAAGCAGAGTTTGCACCACGATTCCTTCTGGTAGTAGTTCAGGATCTCGGCACTCATTACTGAGGCTGGGTCATACAGCAACTCAGAGCCATCAGCCGGACGGTGGAAGTATCTGCAGAAACAGGCAGACAGGCGGACAGACACACACTCAACAGGCAGACAGAAACAGGCAGACAGATGGACACACAGGCAGGCAGACACATACAAGCAGACACACACACACACACAGAGGCAGACACACACAACACAGACAGGCAGACACACACACACACACACACAGGCAGACACACACAGGCAGAAACACACACACACACACACACACACACACAGGCAGACACACACAGGCAGAAACACACACACACACACACACACAGGCAGACACACACAACACAGACAGGCAGACACACACACATATACACACAGACAGATAGACACACACACACACACAGAGGCAGGCATGAACAAGCAGACAGACATACAGATAGGCGGACAGACACCAGCAGTCAGTCAGGTGAATAGACAAGTGGACAGACAGACAAGCAGGTAAGCATGGAGGCAGACAGGCAGGAATAGAGACAGGCAGACAGGCACAGGGGCAGACAGACAGTCAGGCAGATAAACAGAGGCAGATAGGCAGG
This sequence comes from Chiloscyllium punctatum, assembly GCF_047496795.1. Taxonomy (NCBI): domain Eukaryota; kingdom Metazoa; phylum Chordata; class Chondrichthyes; order Orectolobiformes; family Hemiscylliidae; genus Chiloscyllium; species Chiloscyllium punctatum. The sequence goes on from NC_092769.1 coordinate 67,134,636, forward strand.
CAAACAAACAGTCAGACAGGCACAGAGACAGGAAGGCAGACAGGCAAATGGACAGACACAGAGACAGACAGGCAGCCATACAATGGACCAGAAAGACAGTCAAGCGAACAGGAAAACAGGCAAACAACAGGCAGAGTTAACCACAATTGACCAAACCAAATTATCACCACAAACACAGACACTACACACCCACAGGTGATGCTGCCTCAATGTCCTGAATCCCATGGGGGTGGGGGGTTACCTTTAACCCCACAAGATCACAACATATCAGATCCCAGAGCGCTGCGACCCATCTGCCATTGCTTTCCATTCAGATTCAAACAAGGACAGGCGTCTGTAAGCTCAAGACACACGGGACAGGATTTCCACATCCCAAACATCTGACAGTGCCAGTGTAGAAGGAGCTTTACTCTGTATCTAACCCCATGTTCTCCCTGTCCTGGGGGGTGTTTGATGGGGGGACAGTGTAGAGGGAGCTTTACTCTGGATCTAACCCCGTGCTGTCCCTGTCCTGGGGGGTGTTTGATGGGGGGACAGTGTAGAGGGAGCTTTACTCTGTATCTAACCCCATGTTCTCCCTGTCCTGGGGGGTGTTTGATGGGGGGGCAGTGTAGAGGAAGCTTTACTCTGGATCTAACCCCATGTTCTCCCTGTCCTGCGGAGTGTTTGATGGGGGACAGTGCAGAGGGAGCTTTACTCTGTATCTAACCCTGTGCTGTCCCCTCTCCTGCAGAGTGTTTGATGGGGGGACAGTGTAGAGGGAGCTTTACTCTGTTTCTAACCCCGTGTTGTCCCCTGTCCTGGGGAGTGTTTGATGGGGGACAGTGCAGAGGGAGCTTTACTCTGTATCTAACCCCGTGCTGTCCCCTCTCCTGCAGAGTGTTTGATGGGGGGACAGTGTAGAGGGAGCTTTACTCTGTATCTAACCCTGTGCTGTCCCCTGTCCTGGGAGTGTTTGATGGGGACAGTGTAGAGGGAGCTCTACTCTGTATCTAGCCCCGTGCTGTCCCTGTCCTGGGGAGTGTTTGATGGGGGACAGTGTAGAAGGATTATTACCCTGTATCTAAGCCGTGTTGTCCCTGACCTGGGAGTGTTCGATGGGGGACAGTGTCGAGACAGCTAAGTGTTAACTAGTTTTGAGAAGATTTGTAGCTCAGGTTGAGGTTCTGGATGTAGGTTTGCTCGCTGAGCTGGAAGGTTCGTTTTCAGACGTTTCGTCACCATACTAGGTAACATCATCAGTGAGCCTCCAGATGAAGGGCCGGTGATGTAGCCCACTTTCTATTTATGTGTTTAGATTTCCTTGGGTCGGTGATGTCATTTCCTGTGGTGATGTCACTTCCTGTTCGTTTTCTCGGGGGGGTGGTGGTAAATGGGATCCAAGTCAAGGTGTTCCGGCTGGAATACCATGCTTCGAGGAATTCTCGTGCGTGTTTTGTAGGAACCTTCCTGCTCAGCGAGCAAACCTACAGCTAAGTGTGGTATATGGACACCGTGATGACCAGTGTCCTGTGTCAAAGCGGGTAGTGGCTGTGGGTGAATATGCCATTGACAGTGGAGATTGGATACTTGACCTGTCTCCAGTGACCTACCTCCATAGATGATAAAAGAGCAGTGGGATATTCAGTCCAAGGGTCACCCATTCCCCCGCACACATGAACATGACACAGAACAGGCCGTGGATGGAATATTCTGGAAGCACCAGCTGAAACAGGAAACATAAAGAGGGCGGAATTACTGTCCTGCAGTCCACTGCGTTGTGGTGTCTGGGAATATTTAAGCAATTTGAAATTCCCTCTCGCAGAGGGCTGTGCGAGATCAATCACCAAAACATCCAAAGCAAGAGTTGATTGTTTCCCAGAGAGACCGGGGCAAGAGGAGATAGCGCAGGGGAAGTTACCGATTATCTCAGGAGATACTTGAACAGCAGAGCAGACTAGGTGAGCTGAGTGACCTCGTCCAAGGTCAGGACACAATCGCAAGAATGCCAAATCCCAAAGGGAACAACAATTTACAGAGTTCCAAAGCAGGAATACTTTGGAACTCTGTAAATTGCTGTCCCCTTGGGGATTTGGCATTCTTGCGATTGTGTCCTGGCCTTCACCAAATGAGAACCTTCAACATGTGTCGCCTTTTCTCGGGACAATGCCCACTTCTGCAATGGGCTGAGACAGAGTGGGCCTGGGGGGAGGGGAATCACATGGAGGAGTCACGGGAGTCCTGTGGAGAAGATGGGCCTCTCCCTTTGTGCGAGCTCGTGCCACAACTGCATTCACGTAGCACCCATAAGCTTCGTGCCCCACCCAAGGCAGAAGCAACAGCCCGCAAATGGCAGGATAGGACTTGGGTGACCCGATGGCTGGGACAAAGAGGTTAGTTTAAAAGACCCTCTGAAAGCAAGGTCAGGTGGGGTTAGCGTGACAGGTTTAAGCAGGAGATTCTGCAAGGCAGCTGAAGGAATGGCTGACACTGGTGAGACAATGGGAACCAGAAGACACAGTGGCTCAGTGGGTAGCACTGCTGCCTCACAGCGCCAGGGACCCAGGTTCGATCCCAGCCTCGGGCGACTGTCTGTGTGGAGTTTGCACATTCTCCCCGTGTCTGTGTGGGTTTCCTCCCACAGTCCAAAGATGTTTAGGTTAGGGTGGATTGGCCGTGCTAAACTGTCCCATAGTGCCCAGGGATGTGCAGGTTAGGGTGGATTGGCCGTGCTAAACTGTCCCATAGTGCCCAGGGATGTGCAGGTTAGGGTGGATTGGCCGTGCTAAACTGTCCCATAGTGCCCAGGGATGTGCAGGTTAGGGTGGATTGGCCGTGCTAAACTGTCCCATAGTGCCCAGGGATGTGCAGGTTAGGATGGATTGGCCGTGCTAAATTGTCCCATAGTGCCCAGGGATGTGTAGGTTAGGGTGGATTGGCCGTGCTAAATTGTCCCATAGTGCCCAGGGATGTGCAGGTTAGGGTGGATTGGCTGTGCTAAATTGTCCCATAGTGCCCAGGGATGTGCAGGTTAGGGTGGATTGGCCGTGCTAAATTGTCCCATAGTGCCCAGGGACGTGCAGGTTAGGGTGGATTGGCCATGCTAAATTGTCCCATAGTGCCACAAGGATGTGCAGGTTAGGGTGGATTGGCCGAGCTAAATTGTCCCATAGTGCCCAGGGATGTGCGGGTTAGGGTGGATTGGCCGTGCTAAATTGTCCCATAGTGCCCAGGGATGTGCAGGTTAGGGTGGATTGGCTGTGCTAAATTGTCCCATAGTGTCCAGGGACGTGCAGGTTAGGATGGATTGGCCGTGCTAAATTGTCCCATAGTGCCCAGGGACGTGCAGGTTAGGGTGGATTGGCCATTGCCCCATAGCGTTAGGCGCATTAGTCAGGGGTGAATATAAGGTGGGGGAATGGGTCTCGGAGGGTTGCTCTTCGGAGGGTCGATGTGGACTTGTTGGGCCGAAGGGCTTGTTTCCATACGGTCGGGAATCTAATCTAATGGGGGGGGGGGTTGCACTTTTGTTTAATTTATTCCTGAAGAATTTCTCCTCGAGAATCTGTACCGAGGTACCTTTCTCCCTGAGACGGTGCAGCCAAGGAGACAGTGGGTCATCCTGGAGGAGTCAGAGTCAAGAAAAGTGTGGCATTGGAAAATGCACAGCGGGTCAGACAGCGGCCGAGGAGCAGCGAGAGTCGATCTTTCGGGGAGAACTCCTCATCAGGACCAAAGGAGGGTCCTGCCTGAACTGTTGACTCTCCTGCTCCTCAGATGCTGGCTGACTCGCTGCGCATCTTATTGCTTCATCGACCCTGAGATGGCACCGTCAGCAGCGGCCTGATTGAGGTGTATAAAATAACGAGGGTTGGCGGGAGCTGTCTCTTTCCCAAGGGGCACGGGGTTCGAAGGCTCAGGGGCAGATTTGGTGAGAGCAGAGAGATTTTAAAAAAGATATGAGGGGCAATTTTTTGTTTTTTACACAGAGGGTGGTTCGTGTGTGGAATGAACTTTCTGAGGAAGTGGTGGATTGTGGGTACAGTTAAATTGTTTAAAAGACACTTGGATAAGGACATGAATAGGAAAGGGTTTGGAGGGAGATGGGCCAGGAGCAGGCAGGTGGGACTGGTTTAGTTTGGGATTGGAGTCGGCATGGACTGGTTGGGCCGAAGGGTCTGTGTCAATGCCCCATGACTCACTTGAGTACACAATAAAGCTAATTATAAAAGATCGGAAAGGGGAGGTTGGGAAAGGCAGGGATTTAAGGTTTCTGAGAGGGTGGACTGATATCTGAGTACCTATGAGCTTTCCCTGGGTTCTAGGATACCAAGGTGGGGGGTGGGGGTGGGGGGGGGGGGGTCAGAGATGAACGTCATTCTGGCCGAAAAGTGGCTCTGAAGGCCAAACACTGGCAAACGAGTCTGAAGGCTCTGCTTTCCGTGCTGTACACCTCTATGACAATTGATTAGCGATGGAGCTGCTCACTTGCAGCTGAGGTTTTTAACAAGGCTGGTCCCATTGAGGGAGGGGGAGCTGGGTGCGCCTGGACCTCCCAGCGGTCGGACGGAGCAGATGACCCTCGGCTCGAACATCGCGGGCTGACCTTTCGGAGCGTTTAAGACAGCTCACGAGCAGGAAACGGCTCCATACGCCTCTACACCGCGCGAGCAACACCAACGTCATGGCCAGGGTCTCCCAGGTCAGTGCAAGGCGAGAGGGGAGAGAGAGAGAGAGAGAGGGATACCAGCAGAGGCAAAGAGAGAGAGAGAGAGAGGGATACCAGCAGAGGCAAAGAGAGAGAGAGAGAGAGGGATACCAGCAGAGGCAAAGGGAGAGAGAGAGAGAGGGATACCAGCAGAGGCAAAGGGAGACAGAGAGAGAGAGAGAGAGAGGGATACCAGCAGAGGCAAAGGGAGAGAGAGGGAGAGGGATACCAGCAGAGGCAAAGGGAGAGAGAGAGAGAGGGATACCAGCAGAGGCAAAGGGAGAGAGAGAGAGAGGGATACCAGCAGAGGCAAAGGGAGAGAGAGAGAGAGGGATACCAGCAGAGGCAAAGAGAGAGAGAGGGAGAGGGATACCAGCAGAGGCAAAGGGAGAGAGAGAGAGAGGGATACCAGCAGAGGCAAAGGGAGAGAGAGAGAGGGATACCAGCAGAGGGAAAGGGAGAGAGAGAGAGAGGGATACCAGCAGAGGCAAAGGGAGAGAGAGAGAGAGAGGGATACCAGCAGAGGCAAAGGGAGAGAGAGAGAGAGGGATACCAGCAGAGAGAAAGGGAGAGAGAGAGAGAGGGATACCAGCAGAGGCAAAGGGAGAGAGAGAGAGAGAGAGAGAGGGATACCA